>NC_080474.1:15192500-15492500 GCF_030265055.1 Doryrhamphus excisus
CGGTCTGTTTTCATTTATTCCACCCACGGCTTCCTAACTATGAACCATATAAGGGAGTCCACCTCTGTGACATCACAAAGGGGCAGTTTTACCACAGGTTATGAGCCATCCTAAACCTCATTATGTGAAACTTTGGCATCGTTTAACACGAGAATACAACATTCTAACTACATGTATAGGTCAGAAAAGTGGAAAAATAGGTCCCCTTTAAGTATAATTTATATTTGTGTGGGGGGGGGGACTATACATTGCATATAATATATGACTATAACATGTTTTTATATATAGTATGCCCTAATGAACAATGCACTAATGGAGCCTGGTACTTTCTGCAGTTGAGTAAATACAGAAAATGCGCCTGCTTGCCACTTTCCAAGGATATATGATCGATCAGTTTTCTGAATATTTAACATTAAGATTTTACGATACACAGTATGGACAGAAGTATTGGGACACCTGTGATAACATGCAGAGGTGGTTCGTGCAGAATGGTAGAAGACTTCCAACACAATTTTTTGGGGTAAAAAAAAAACACCAATGTTGGACCTTAGAGAGGTGTTTGAATTGCACTACTACTACTGTCCAGGATGTTTATAAAATGAAAAATTCTGTTTCTAAGGGACTAAGCTAAACCGATGAAAAGGTATGTCTCAATACTTTTGTCCAGTGTACTTGCTTTCACATCATTTCAGGAGAAAATAAAGTCACTCCATCAAAAACAAACTTGAAATAACTTGAATGACTGATAAAGACAATGTTCCACTCAAATTCATAGTCAGGTGGGGCGGGGGAGGTTGGGGCATGCTAAGACAGCCAAAAGTTACAGTACAGTACTAATCCAATTCTTTGAAAAGCTCATGCAACGGACCACAGAAGTAGTCAATCATTCAATCATTTCCCATGCACTAGCCACTTGAGGACTCTGTGGGGGGCATTATGAGCATCGTCTGCTACCAAAATGATACAAAACAAGACACCCATGCTCCACCTTAAGGCATTTTAACAAGTGACAAACAGATGACAAGCTATGGGTGTTTGGACTTGGGGTGGGTCAGACAAACTATTTATTTATCCCTCGCCTTCACACAACTCACCTGCGGTGGGAATATAGTTAAGGGGGTCCACGAGAAAATTCCGATATCCCTGACTCCATGGCTAGCGTTAAAGACACTCTGAGCAACAGATCGTGAGACAGTCAAGACACACAGTAGACAGAATTGACAAAGAGAAAGAGAGAGAAAGGAGAAATACAGGATGTTGGGGGGGGGGGGGGGGGGGGGGGGGGGCACTGAAATATTTTTTTGGAAGAAGATGATTTTTCAGTTTGGCTCTTTGGCGAATGCCCAGGATCAGAAGAGAGAAAAAAGGGAACATTTAGGGGGAAAACTTCCAAAAAAATTGGATGATACGGTGTGTCATGCTGTTCAGCAGAGACCTTACATGGAAGCCTCTGAGCCACTAAAGCATCCCGATGCAAAGGTGCCACTTACACATGACACACTCCTGATCTAAATTTTAAGATCTGTTGAAAAATTACAAGCATTTACATTTTGCACTGTTGGAACTTAAGGAGGTTCTAAGTACAGCTTCAAAATGCAAAAAGAAGAAATGAAAATTATTTCATTTTTTACTGCTTATCCTTTAGAGAGTCGCGGGTATGCTGGAGCCTATCCCAGCTGTCTTCGGGTGAGAGGCGGGGTACACCCTGGACTGGTTGGCAGCCGATCACAGGGCACATATAGACAAACAACCATTCACACTCACATGAATCACCAATTAACCTAGCATGTTTTTGGAATGTGGGAGCAAACCGGAGTACCCGGAGAAAACCCACGCACACATGGGGAGAACATGCAAACTCCACACAGAGATGCCCGAGCTGGGAATCAAACACAGATCTCCTGTGCGCTAGCCACTCGGCCAACCTCCTTAAGATCCAACAGTGCAAAATGAAATTCCTTGCAAATTTTCAACCCTTCTTAAAATTTGAATCAGGAGTGTATCTAATTTTTCCAATACCTCCCCTAATAGCGTTACCTGTCATGGCTGGGTTTTGTGTCAGTAAAAGCAAAAAAAAAAAAAAAAAGAACACACTATTGCGGCATGCCCTAATGCATCATTGCTGTTAATGGACCGTGAGGTGGAGGGAATGGAGGAAAAGCTGACTAAGCTTATTTACTGTCTACCGCAGGGATGTCCAAAGTACAGCCCAGGAGTCATTTTGAGTCCGCAGCTCGTTTTTATTGGCCCTCAGCATATTCTACAATTAAAGTTCAATTATTAATGAGATATCATTTTTAGATATTACACAATTTTGCTTTATTATCTAAATCCTAAAGCTAAAATGTTTTATTTAGATAACTTATATAATGACCCGCGTTGATTTTAGTATCTTTAATGTACCAAATGTAAATATACCCCCCCCCCCCACACACACACACACACATCTACTCCACCCCAAGGTTTGGACATCCCTGATCAACAGGATTAAAGTTGCCACTTCACTCCCCTTCTCAATGTTACTCTCTGTGCTGTTTGAGCAAAAAGCTATTTCCATTTCCACACAGACAGTATTTCCTCAAATAGTGGCCTCAACGCTTAACATGCCATATTGTAGACATGGCATCTGTAAAGCTGCTGACAAAATCTGCTTAGCTGAGCGCTGGGAGTAAGTTGAGTTGACAAGGAGTTGAAGCGAAAAAGTTTAGACACTTTTTTATGCTGTGAGCACACAGAAACTGTAGAAATAATTAGTGAAGCATTGTTCCCACCTTTGTTTTCCACAAAGAACAAAAGAAAACAGATACCTACCAAAAAAAAAAAAACACCCCAATAATGCGGAAAAATGTGTCTTTTATTAGCATGAATACTGGATATTATATATTTCTAGATTTTATTGGCACAAAGTATTATATGTAAATATTATTTTAATTAATTGTCTTTATTTGGGGAAAAAATTAATAAAATCTAAATAAATTAAATTGAATATTTTTGTTATTTTTGTTTCTGAAAAAATGAATTAGTAACTGTAAGGCACTTTGGGTCATTTAAAAGTCACTATATAAATCTAAGTCACCTGGTACTTTGAGTATAGAAACATCTTGTGTCATTAAATGAGGAAATATGGCTCATTTTGGTGAACCTTCCACCTTTAAGCATCCCCTCACTGCATGCAGCCAGCTTTTGCGGTGCTTCCGTACAATGTTATTCCAAGTGTTACCACATGCAAGAACACCGCATTGATTAGACACCCCGTCCAAATAAACATGCATGAGATACATTGGGGGGGGAGAGGCCGCTAAAAAAACACAAACCGCCCCCTCAATGACCACAGCCTGAGTGTTGCCGCATCTTTACTTACGTCGGCTGGGACCAGAAGGCTCCTGCCCAGGTGCTGGTTAAAAGAGAGGCACCACGCCTCAGTGTAACCATTCATGCTGGGAACATACTTCTTTACGGTTTCGTCATTGAGCTTGAGCCAGACGCCATCATCATTGTGGATCTAAAAAAAAAGATGGGGGAACAAGCAACAGAGCAGAGCACAGCCAGGCCGTCCCGTTACTATGGAAACAGGTGAGGCGCGAACCACACATACACATACAGGGTTTTTATCAAAATAATATCTTAAGAGTGAAGTTTTGGCTCAAATGACATATTGTTTACATACACTCATTATGGACTCCATAATTGAGGATTCCACTCATTCCACTCCCACACTGCTTGCCTGCCTGTTGTAATTCTAACATTTTACCTGTATTGTATCATATTTCTAAATCATTATCAATAATTTCAAATTGTGTACATTTTAGTAACTAATATCTGAGCAAAACATCGACATATAAGCTTTGTGTTACTGGTGACAAAACAAATTGGCAATAAAAATGTATTAATTGTATTTTTGGAATATGCCGAGGAACAAAAACAAGCAAGCTGCCTGGGGGCATACTTTGGAGACCCCTGCCTTAGGGGCATTCACATTTTGAGGTCTTCAAAGGAAAAAAAAAGCATGCAAATAAGATGACATGTCATCATCATCATCTTTCCAGGACTTTACGTCAATTACCTCGTCAATGAAAGTGATGGTGCCATTGACATGCACTATGCCTATTTGTTCGCTCTGCAGGGAGGGGTGACTGCGCACACGCAGGCCTGCGCTATCCTTGGACACAAATTTGCGAACCTGAGAGAAGCAGAGGGGAGACTGTGTGTGAGCTACAGGAGGCAAGTAAGAGAACCCATAGAAAGAAGGACAGTTACTGAGGCAGAGGCAGAGGAAGCAGGAGGAGGACGCATGCACCGAAGGACAAACAACAGTGGGGTCAAGTCTGCTTGGTCAGTCCTGCTTTCTTTCTTTCTTTCTCTCTCACATCATGACAAACCACAATCTCACCCAGAGAAGAAAAATAAATATACAGTGGGTGTACACTGTTGCTTGTTTCCCCATTTAAAAAAAAAGTTTCATGGTACAATGATGACAGCCCACAAGGCCTCAATGCATGAGACTTTCTATTATGGGTCAGTAGTATCACACCATAGTATATTTGAAGGACAAAAAAATGTCTTCAAATCTCCTGCTTGGGCTGCAAGGAAGTGGAATGTTTTCAGTACATTTCCTGAAAAATTTCCCAGACACTTTTATGGGAAGTTTAGCAAGGGAATTTGAATATATTTAAAAAATGAAAGAAAATAAAAGAGCATTTTCCGTTGATAAACAAACCAAAAAATAAAAATAAAAATAAATAATATGGTGCTATTTAAGGCTTTGTGCTATTAGCTAATTTATATGAGGTATTTGTAATAACAGATTTTCCTCAAGTATTGCCAAAGTATATTTTTATATGTACTGAATGTAACTACACTGTATTGCAAATACATAATAGTGCAGTATTGTCATGTTTGTATGGGAAAAAATGTATAACATTTTGTTGTGATAAGTATACATGCAAACAAACCAATATAAATTGTATGAATAGTACAGTATGCAGATGTAAGTTTTTGTAAATATATATATTATAAACTGTATAGCTAAACTCCCCCCACAAAATTTGATGATTATTTTTCTTCCTGTATATGAAAAATATAAAACAACTTTAAAACGTTTACAATAGAATATTCAGAAATATCCAATAATGTGTACTTTTTAATGTAAAAGCAGTAGTAAATATTAGATGATTAGCAGACATACACACAAACGAACATACCTATATACCATACCTAAAAAAAGTGCAGTATTAAATCAATTTCTTTCCTTCATCAATTATTAAATAAATAAATTATTAAATAAATGCGGTAGTGTCCCATGCTCCTGATGGACGAATGCATAGCGCATGTAGAAGGTGTGGCCTCAAAAGGAAGTTGCTGAGATATGTATAGAAGTAAGAGCTGCACGATGACATTCAAATTTGCTATAAATGTGGTTGCTGTCACCTTAATGATGAAGCCAGAACTGTTTTCAAGGTTAGTGGTATATCGTATGCTACCAGTATGGAGTGTTTTGGCCGTTTGACAATAGGCCAAAAGATTATTTGTGTTGATTGCTGTCATGGAGATGTCTAGCATTATGACACTTTTAAGAAGCTCACCTTGCTAGGCTGAGGCTCCGCCTTAGGTTTGACCATCTGCGTGCCAGGTGGAATCATGCCTTTGGGAGGGTCTTTGACTTCAACCTCCAAACCAGCGTCTATAACGTGCATTGTTTCAATTAAATTTAAACAAAAAATAGAAACTCATGGATGTCGACAACCACTACATATCCCGCCAATTGTATATGAGGCTAATATAAAATGAAAGTGGTAAATGGAACACACCTATTTCAATTCCATCAATAGTGACGTGGATTGTGTAGAGGCCGACTGATCCCGGGGTCCAGTTGGCACTGTAGGTTCCGTCAGTGTTGGCACGTATCAACATGTTCTCACTCGGTCTGAATAGGATAGAAAATGTAAGAAACAATGTACTTGACTGTATCTTTGATTGGTTCTTCATGATCTCAGGCACCTCTTTGGAGTAGGGGAAGCAAAGCGTAATTCCTCAAAAGAGTAGCTTTCATATGCCTGCAATATAAAAAGTCACAATGAATAACAATCTGATCAGGTGAGATTGAAAGATATTTTCCAGTCAATGGCGTGACGCTGACCTTCATCATGGTGATGGCGATGTAACGAGCTTCTTTCACGATCATGGGCTCGTATGTGGCCTCCAGCTTGGGTGCTGGCAAACCTCCAAAAGTGAGGTCGGGTCCAGGAGATGAGGAGGCAGCGGCAGAGGAGGTTCCGGGTAGTCGCTGCAGCTTTTTCACATTATCAGGCTGCATTGATTTCTTCTGAGAAACAGGCACCGCCTTTACCTCCACCTGGACATCAAGCAGATACAGCGGGATTTTTAGTTCTGTTTTGAGAATCTCAAATGCGCACTCAGATACTTGTTTTACCGACCTTCATGTTGGGTACATGCACCACATCCCCATACTGGTCTTTGGTCTGCACGACGATGGTCGCCGGCCATCCGCAGCGAATATCGTCTTTGTTCAGAATCAGAGATGTCTTCTGGGGGTCTGCGTAGGAGTCTGGTTGCAGCCACCTTCAATGAAAAGACACAAAACAACAATCAATACCTGCGGTCTCACTGTGGGGTTCTTTGATGGTTGCTTTTCCACTGCACAGGAGCATCTCAGCTTGCCTCAGCTTTAGACAAGACACGCTACACAACAATGTATTTACTTCTTGGTATATTACTCTAAGGAGATGTATTTTATCCATGAGGAGACGGAGGGCAGCGGCAAAATGGAGACTGTGGAGTATAGTACTGTAGCATCCAGAAGTAACTAACTAAGTCTCAGAAACAGGGTAAGATAATTTTAGCAAATGTTCTCAAATTATATCCAAGAGGAGACTGAGGGCAGTGAGAAAATGGAGGGCTGCGGCAAAGTCGAAAGTAGGGAGTATAATACTGCAGTGTGAAGGACTAGGGCACAACAACAAGATAAGGTAACGGTAATGTTTGAAGGTGTCCTCAAACTTTATTCAAGAGGAGACTGAGGGCAGCAAAAAACTGACTGTGGAGACTTTGGAGTAGTAAGATTCTGGGGGTAAGCTGATGTGTGTTTATTTTTCTAATTGACAAGGCAAAGACAAACCTACTTGAGTACTAAAAGTAGTACTCGTAGTACCTCATTTTCCAGCGGGATTGTGACAATAGCAGATAGAGACAATTAAATTCAATGTACAGCAGAAAAGGAGTTTAAGAGGTCCCGTTTTAGTACACAGAAAACAAGACTGAAATGCCTCAAAATGAAAGTTGCACATGCTTGACCTTGCTAAACGTCCTCCACTCGAGTTCTGTACGCATGTGATGAAGTCCTCCAGGAATGAGTGCTCATTGGTTTGGAGATGCAAAGGCAGGTTCCCCTCCAAGGCCTCCAGGATGATGGGAGGGTGGGACAGGGCCAGACCCTTCCCCAAGATCCCTGCATGGGCTTTACACACCTAAACAAAGGTGAAGGGAAAAAATAAAGTAAGACTGCAAAAAAGGGAACTATTAATTTAATTTATGTAGCTCACCTGAAGGGAGGCCTCCTCTAGGATCTCAAGGTCCTCCTCCAATTCACTGCCTGAAGTTAAAACAATGAATTAAAAAAAGTATTAATTCTCACAATTCATCACTAGCACTATTACTATACCTATCGGGAGAGCCAGGTCTTTCTTCATAAGTGCTGCAGCACACACACTGCCCAAGTAAGCCAACTCTTTCTCCAGCTGGATGATGCCCTGAAATGTCAAGAAGGGCTTAGACGGGCGCTGTGACTTTCAGCTTTTATTCCGAGATTAAAAAAAAGAACTATTATGCAGAAATATAAAGAGGAGCAGACATTACCTCATCAGGACCTGGGTTGAATTCATATCCCACAGCCACACACTTAAAGCCATAGAAGCACGCCTTCTCATCCTTCACATAATCTGAGGCGGTTTCCAGTGAAAAGAGAACTTCATTTCCTGCACAAACATAAAAGCCCCCCCCCAAACATCATGAATTAGAATCGTCAAAAGGCATTACAGAGGTGTGAAAATAGGCTTTGTGAGAATAGTCTTACCTGGCAAGACGAGAACCGAAGTGGGCCAGCCCATGGAGCCGGAGAACTTCTTGAGCTCAGTCCATGTGTTGATGGTGTCATGGACAAGTGGTTTGCCCCCCAGGGAGGACAGGTGGAGGGTGCGGCTGGGGATGAGCAGGCGGAGGACATCCTCGGGTTGCGCGGTGCCGCACTGTGGATCAAACTCAATGCTGGTCCAACGTACACAGTCGGGGAAGGAGACCTGTCAAAATAGGAGAGTTTAACTAGTGATAGGTGCAGATGATGTATTCAGGGCTACTGCGTATTGGTCAGTACAAAAAGAAGTGTTTGTAATGTTTCAACTGGTCTCAAAATAAAAAAATAAAAAAATTAACTACTTGTTAAGTAGTGATACCTAGAACAGACAACTATTACTAGACCTATACTTCTATTACTACTACTGTACTACTACAACAGACAACTACTATTGTTTATAAAGTCTTAATGTGATACCGTAGCCACCATTCTTGTGTGACATATTAATGAATCATTGTAAAGTTGGAACACACTGAATTGCCTTTCTCAGTGTTCCTTTTCGGGCAGCAAGGCGGTCTAGTGGTTAGCGCGCAGACCTCACAGCTATGAGACCATGGTTCAATTCCACCCTTGGCCATCTCTGTGTGGAGTTTGCATGTTCTCCCCGTGCATGTGTGGGTTTTCTCCGGGTACTCCGGTTTCCTCCCACATTCCAAAAACATGCTAGGTTAATTGGCGACTCCAAATTGTCCATAGTTATGAATGTGAGTGTGGATGGTTGTTTGTCTATATGTGCCCTGTGATTGGCTGGCAACCAGTCCAGGGTGTACCCCGCCTGTCGCCCGAAGACAGCTGGGATAGGCTCCAGCACCCCCTGCGACCCTCGTGAGGATAAGCGGTAGAAAATGAATGAATGAGTGTCCCTTTTCTAACTGAAAAAGTTTACATTTCTCCGTTTGTCTCAATGCACCAAAGGTCATTCACGTACCCTGTATTGTGTGACCCCAGCTTGCTTGTAAGGGTGGTCGCTCTCGATCACCGAGTAGTGATTGGAGGTGGTGCAAGCCGACAGGCCCTGCTCAAGCTGGTTGCCGGTGGTGCTGTCGGTTGATTGGTTGGGGTTGAACGTGGGCGGGGCGTACTTTTGGTTGAGGGCTGAGACAGCGGGGAGCAATTCTTGGACCAATCCGAAGACCTCAACTGCAGCCTGGGATTTTTAGAAGAGCAATTTTAAAAAATAGAGAGAGACAGCTGAGATAGGCTCCAGCACCCCCGCAACCCTCGTGAGGAAAAAGCGGTAGAAAATGAATGAATGAATGAAGAGAGACAATGCAATGTTCCAAGTCGGCCTCTTACCTTTGGTACGGATGCCGCTACGGGTCCTATGTAGGCCAGGATAAGAGGGAGCAGCATGGAGAAGAGACTGGAGGAGCTTAGCAGCTCGGGGATGTCATCCACTAGAGAGACAATGGATATCAATACAGCTGAGAACAACAAATTAGATTAGGAAGAAAAACAAATCTATTCTAGTGGCATTTCCAAATGAGGTCTATGATTACCCGGCTTACCATCAACAGCAAAAGCCCTGTGAAGCAAGTCCTTGGCTGCTCTGACCACAGTGCTCACCACAGACAACGCTCGACTGCAGTTTTTGTCCTCTTCATTGGCTTTGCTCAGTAGCTGGGACTGAAGATCCCCGTCGTACTCACTCCTGAAGCAAAAAAGACAAATGTTGGGGGTTACGGACATAAACACTCTAAAGACGAGATGTCTTAAAGTGACGTGTACCGGTAGTAGAGAATCTGAGGGATCTGTCCTCGTGTCTGGTTCGTGCCATTGCTGCTCAAGCTACAGGTGCTAAAAGTGAAGGACACACCATCGGAGCACTGCACCGTGGTCATCCCGCCATCCCCGTTCGCGGTGCGGCTGCCATAGTTACGCAACCTGACAGCATACTTGACCCCTTCCTACAAGACAATATATTATCTGAGGCTCCGTTCCCACTTGCAGTATTTTGTTCAGTTGGTGCATTTTCTTTGGTCAAGTATAAACGCGATCTTCTGAACCCTGATGTGCACCAAAGAAGCGACCACCAGCACCCCAGGGCTCAGCTGATTGCATTTACAATTCAATGATCGATGATGGAAAGTGAATTTGGTGCAGTTCGGTTCACTTGAGCTCAAACATGAATGCTACCAGTTTTAAAATGACAGCAAAAAGCACTTGGAAATATATATAATATATAAAAGAAAATGTATTGGCAGTGCCATCTCCATGCTCTGCTCTCTCCTTCTGCACCCCTTTTTAATAGTATATTTCAAAACTTTCAGTTGAAATCTAAGCTGATAAATACATATACATATTCAACCCAGCAGATGTCATCTTGGTTCGATATATTTGGCATACTACTACGTGATAAAATATGAGCAAATAATGCACCCACGTACCTTGAGAGGCACAGCCTTGTCAAGGCGAATCTCGGCAATATCACTAGGAGAATCATCAGTGCTGTAAGTCCCCTTCACAAGCTCGAGCGATGTCCACCTGTGAGAATGAGCAGAGTCCCCAGGGTGCTCTGTCTGTGCCTGGGTGCCAAAACACAGAAACGGTTCACGAAAGTGACACATGAAAAATCCACTTGAAAATCTGCTATCCCCTTACGTCGTCAGCAAGCACCTCCAACTCATACTCGTGGATGCCGCCCCCTCCGTACACGCAGACACCCACCAAGACTACACCAGGCTTATCCACCGTCAGGCAGATGGCATCCGGAGAACCGTTGCCCGTGTTCCAGCTGCGGCCCTGGCTCGTTTTGGTGAAGCGGTTAGGGGATGCTTTGACAGAGTGGAGTGAGTTGAGACCGTCGACCTAAAAAAGCAAGCAAGGAAAAAAAATGAGTTAGAAATTAAGGGTTTCCTGTTATTTAAAAAAATAAACGAGCATCACATTATATCGGCCTACAGCTAAAATCTCCTATATTGACACTGACATATGCAATCAATTCCCGTCTGCACCCTAGCACGTCTATCCAGCAGCGGCCGGATAGACAAATTTCGAATTCCGTAGACTGGTGCAAGTCTAACAACAGATCACACTTTCATTCAACACAAAAAACAATGCTTGTCTCTTTAACAACAGGTGACAAGATGTTACTATGGCGATGAGTTCTGACTTCAATACATGGCGAAGGACACACTGTCCTATTTCCTGTTACCGCTCATTTAAAAATCATAGACAGACATGCATCCCATTTAAGTTCTCCAAAGTTCTCCTAAATAAATGTAGAGGCCTACCTCAGAGCCAAGGGCAGAGGCGGTGAGCTCAGAGACAATGGAGGCCAGCAGTCCACATGTGTTGGACACCAGGTGTGGTGAGAAGAGCTCCACCTCTTTTCTCAAACTCTTCCTCACTGGAAGCACCACGATCACCAGCATCTTCTCCAGCACCTCCCGGAAGCTAGTCATTCCCATCAAGTTCTCCTCGGTCTATAGAAGAATGAAGATACAATAATTATTATTTTGTTATTGTCATTGTTTAGTACAGACCCTACCTTTTGCTCAAAGGCAGCTGGGATAGGCCAAGAAAATGGATAGATGGATCTTAAGTACAGGACGTTTACACTCACATGGCTGAGTTTCTCCATGTGGGCCACCAGCAGGGGGAAGCGGTGAGCAAGAGTAGAGTCATTCTCTGTGCTGACTTGCTTGACCAGTGAACGCAGCAGAACTTCACCGTCATACGCAATGGGCAGGATGGACGTCAGCTTCACAGATGTGTTGCACAGAGCCGACATCACCGCTGCCAGCAGACGACTGCTGGATGTGCGAAAGTTGGCTTCTGCAATGTCCTGGAAAATCACCAAAGGCTTTTATTGCTCCTGTTTTATATTCCTCAAGTGTCCATTTAGCTAGTACTGAATTAGCCACACTGCATATTTTAAATGATGACTCCTTTTTAATATACTTTGTTGTTCCTTGAGGAGAAATTATCTTTGTGGGACCCATAAAAAGAAAGACTACAAATTAGCGGCAAACCTGATCTAGGCAGTTGAGCAGGTCACAGAGGCAGGCCCACTGCAGCGCTGGAGTCGGGTAGAAGGAGTGGAAGCAGGCGGTGAAGGTGTTGTGGCACTCCTGCAGAACGGCCTCCAGCAGGGTGAGGGGCTGAGACAAGTAGCCCTGCGGGTCGTTGTCCAGCTTGGTCAAGCAGTTGTCCATGCTCTCTGACAGGATCTTCTTGAGGAGACTGCGCGTCTTGCCTACGCACTCGGCCAGCTTGCTCGACTCCTCGACCACGGCTTTGGTGCTTGCTAGAAAGCGGATCACAAACAGTATGTCAAGTCTGCTTGTCAATCATGCTAAAGTGGGGGTTATTGTTAATAAATAGCGGGAAGAATGACAATGTAAGATGGCAGGTATCACAAATAATTGGCATGCATTCATACTGATTATATGACACATCTGGAGTGGGCACTAATCTGTATACTGGTACATGTGCAATGATGCTGTACCCAGGCACACCTTTTGCAACCATGAGGGTGCCAGGGAAGTGTAATGCACCGATTATAGGTGGTCGATTAAGACATACTGTTTGAAATCACATAACATTTCCTGTGCAGTGGAACCTTTCAATTGGACCACATTGCATGTTGTACCATTGACCATGATACATAACGTTACATCAAGTCTTTTAGTAATCATCTAATGACATAATATAATAACGTAATATTTGCAGTATCGTTAATAAGAGCCTTAAAGATGGTGAGAGTTTGATTCTAGAACATTTCAATGATTTCTGTTATGGAAAATGTTATTGTAAACCTGTGTATAGTATATATTAACTACGTGATGTTGCACTCTATTACCCTCCACATGCACTTACCAGCGATAGGGAAAATCTCACAAATGTAGACCCTGAGCAGGCGGAGGCAGCAAGTGCCCACAAAGCGCAGCCTCTCCAGGTCCAACAGAGTGGCAGTGAATTGGAAGCCCTTCAAGCCCCGCAGCTCCTCCACACCCAGCACCAAGGTGGTCCAGCTCCAGTGGAGGATGCTGAGCAGGGACTCAAAACATTCCTATGGAGACAGATAAGTGTTACATCTTGAGTACAGTGCCGAGACAGTATTAAAAAAAAAACGACAACATCAGGATGTTAGTTACCACAGAAACTGTCCGAGCAAACGAGCGTTTAAGAATATGGACCGGCTCACTGGTCTGCTGTTTCCCCTTAGATGCATTGCCGTCGTTTGAAGGAAGCCTAATGTAAAGTAGGCCATTAATAAGACATAAAATGAAGTTTTAAACACTGTTACTTGCCTGTAAAGTAGCTGAGGTATTTGACCCGCATTGACGTCTGTACCGTTGTTTGACTTCTTTGAACTTTTGAACTGGAATACCACACTAAAATGAAAAAAAACACTAGTAAGATATCTAAGAGAAAGACGACATGTATTTGGGGTTTGAACGGAGTGCGTCGTACCCATCGTCAGTGGTGATGGTGGCTTGTCCATGGGATCCACAATCACTGCTAGGACCAGACACTCGAGCCCAGGCCACGTACCACCAGCCTGACTGCAGCAGCACTGGCTCGTCAAACATCATGGCATATTTCTCCCTGAAAATAAAAATACGATACAATAACATCAAAATAAGGTTGTATATACTGTATAACAATTTTAATACATACAAAACTATTTTATCATTTTTAACATAATTTCTTCTTTGGTAGCCAGGAGCTTATGTACGAAACTGTAGAAATTGAAGCATCTGTTAGAGGTCAAGCATTCATAAGAGGAGATGATTTTAATTGTGCAAATAATAAAATAATAAATAGTAAATAATGTATATGACAATACTGTACAATACTTATTATAATCAATAATTACTTTTTAAAAATGATTTTTATTTTTGGTGTTGAATATTTGCACCATGTCAGCTTTACAGATGCCAGGTCTGCTCTGCAAATTGTGTGTTGTGGCAAACGCGTCTATCACTTGGTATCTATCACTTGGGCATGGTTTGAATTTGATTTGATTGCGGTTTTGATTCAGATTCCAAGTTTCGATTCACATTACCAACGATTCTCGATTCAAATGCTTTTTGAAAGGGGGAGGGGCAAGTCAAAAAAGTTTCTATGGGTTAAATGAGGGGACTAACCATAGTCTGAATTTTTTAATCATCCCATTCAAGTCCCCAAATACCAGAAAACTATCCAACAATACCAGAAAAAGTCACTCCCTCTATTTGTAGCTTATGAGAAAATATGTCTCCAAGATGGTATGGAATGTCACCATATTTAGTGACAAAGTCGCCAACTCGGTAACACTGGCTGTAGCTCAAGTCCTTTATTTACGTCAAACTTCCACATCAGTGAACATCCTGAAACCCTTGATTACACTGGCATGAAACAAATACTTTTTAATTAATTAACCAATTAATCATGTTCAATATTTCAAGTTAGAAGATTAAAAAAAAGGTTTATGTATCTTAAGTGTGCAAGGGATACACGACGGAAACGTTTGTGAACCACTGGCTTAGAAGAAGTCTGAAATGGGCCATCAAAGACGGGGCACTGTTATTTATACACCATGACCGGTGTTTAGTCGTGCAACCTCCTTTGCATGATATTATTGTGTTGCAAATGTTGCACTCAAATGTCGTGAATTAATTAATGTACTGTGTTTAATACAGCAAAATATGCTATCAACTCTACCTGGCAGCACAATCATATGCGAGTACATCAGTCTCAGCCAGCAGATCCCCATCGGTCTCATGGTCGCCACCATCAGGACCCAGTTCAAACAGCTGTTAAAACAACACACTTGACTGAAATGTATTCTATATGAGAGGTCTCAATGTGAAAATAAGGGGGAAAGTGTAGGAAGGCTACTCACCTTGATCTTAGCGGTATACTCTCCTCGTCCACCAAACAGGCCCAGCCCGCCTAGCAAGATGTCTGCGTCAGAACAAAAGCGGATGGCCTCCACAGAGTGAGCAGAGTAGCCCCAACCGCCACCATGACCTGCAACATCCCCACATTGTTAAGTCTGAACAGTGTGCTGAGTGCTCTGTCATATTTCATGTAAGTGCCGGCAAGTGTTCTGTGACTACATGCCATAAATCAAAAAAAGTACACCTACTCTCAAAGCGGTTCACTACGCTGTAGTCCTCTTTGGAATAGACCTTCATCACCGCCTGCGTCTCTTCCTCTGTGCTGGCCACGCCCATCTTCAAATCTTGCATGGCTGCCAGTGTGTCCAAGCAACCTGTCAGCGGCAGCAATGTAGCATCACATACAATTACGACCTAACTTTGCATAAGCTCTTCTTTTGCATAATGGAGAAGTTATTGTGCATTACCGAGAATATGTAGCGCGCCGTGGGAGCGGGTGGTGGTGGCGTGCGACCCTGCAGGCAAGGCCAGCTCCGGGCTGAGGATACTGCAGCGAGCCTGTATGTCTGTAGCAGAGGGCATCCTGGCGTCGGCTATCACTGCGTTGTAACACCACATCTCTCTTGAAGCTGGTAAGAACCTAAATGGCATGCAGGGGGAATGACAGGTTTAAGGACTATAAGAATCTATAATTGCCTTTGGTTGTTCTTTGGCTTAAAACTGGAGTGATTGCATACTGATTAAATAAAAAGGTACTGACCTCCATATGACATCATACACAGGGTCCAGACACAGTCCAAATCCCTGCAGGTCTTCCTGCTCTGAATCATTGAAGGTGCGGCAGCTTCCGTCCATTTTGTTGATGAGCAAGCATTTGAAAGGCGGTGGCTCGGACACAGAGGAGGGCACCAGCCCGATAATGTGTTTGCTAGCAAAGATCTCAGACGTGGCCAGCACGTGGGAGTTGATGAGGGCCTCGTCAATCCGCAGGAACGTCTGGTCTCCACTGGCACCGATCCAGGTGGCCTTGCGTCCATATTTGGCACCGATGTTAGGCATGGGGGACGGCTTGGCATTCCAGTAGGGCATGTCGAGAATGGGACGCCCAAGTTGTCCTTTCTGAAAGATGATTTGTGTTTTAAGGCAGTGTTTTTCAACCTTTTTTGAGCTACGCCACGTTTTTTACTTTGGAAAAATTTTGCGGCACACCAATAACCAACATTATTTGCTTCTTTCAGCTTTTTCCTGATTATGGACTCGCCACAGCAGATCCTTTTGATCCGCATACAAATTTAAACAACCATGTTACAAAATGTCACCACTACCTCTCACGTGCATCACTAAGTCTATTAGAGGAACGAGGCAATCAGCTACGTGTTGCCACACGGACGAATATTGCATTGCTCTGCCAGTCTTTACACCAATGACACGCGACAATGACATAATATTTGCAGAAAATTATTAATACATGTTAATTAAAAAAGTGATATTGAATAATTCCTCACGGCACACCTGACACACTTGTGTGCCGCGGCACAGTTGTTGAAAATCACTGTTTTAAGGATTTAACGCTAATCCACTGAGTTTCTAATGGAGAAAATCTTTTCATTCTTACCGAGAAACTACCAAAGGTGAAGACCTGGCCATCCACAAGAAGAACAACTGTGTGGTTGCTGCCTGCTGTCACTTGGACACTGGCACCAGGGAGAGCCTGGACCAGAGTCGGGGAACCCCTTTCAAGGTAGAAGGTTTTTGGTCATTAGTACAGTTTGTGTTAGTTTATACATTTATGTCTGCAAAAGCAACTGAAACGCTACCTGGAGTTAACGTCCCCATGTCCAAGTTGGCCATGTTGACCATAGCCAAATGTGTAGACATCTCCATTCTCCATCAGCACCACTGCAAGACAAGGCAGTCATTGAATTTTATGCACATTATGGGCTTTAATAACCTGTACTCGCCACACATCCTCAAATGTTATTTGAGAGGAGACTACGGGCAGTGAGAAAATATGTTGCTGCTGCAAAGTGGAGAGTGTGGAGTTAAATACTGCAGTTTAAGAGGCTGAGCCAAAGGTACATGCGTCCTAAAATTTTATTTCTGAGGGCAGTGAGAAAACATGCCGTCGGAGAAAAGCTATTGTTTGTCATTCCTAGATGTTTATCCTAAAATGATGCAATGATTACGAAACTACTCAACCAATCAGCAAACAGCAAGCATTTACTTTACCCGTATGGATTTCTGAAATATCACATTCTTTCTGTTTAGTTCTACTATTAGTTTTATATTGTGGCAGTTATTTTATTTATATGACTCATCTACTTTGTGCTTGTGTATGAACACACGTTCCAGGACCAGGGCAGTACTCACACCAGTCAAACAAAGTGGACTTTCGCAATCAATTGTACTCAAGTTGACCCTTAACCTCCTACCTGAGTGGTGAAAACCGCAGCTGACCTGTACAGCTCGCACCTCACAGTCAAACCTGACTGCCCCGGGCGGGTAAGTGGTTATCTTACTGGCATCTTTCTCACCACGCTCGCTGCTTCCGTCTAAAATAAATGAAAAGAATAAATCACAAAGGTTATGTTTTGAGTTGAAAAGGGCTTGGGAGACGAGTGATGCTCAGCTCTGACAGGAAGACCAAGAAGACGTCTGGTACAATCCTGGGGGGAAAACTACACTGCTGGAGGGGAAAGTAAGAGAAGCAGATGGACATGCTGAGAATGAAAGAAGAGCATAACAGAACACATTTTGTGAGCAATCTGGTTTACTTTGAGCCTGATTTGCGGGTGCAAGAGTTGCAGTAGTACGGCCATGAATCACAATGAATACCATGTCTGCTATCTTTAGGACCACAAGCCAGCAAGTTCTGTCAGAGGACCCTGAATGGCACCAACTTTAAAAGTATGGTAAATATTGACTGGCTCATGGCCCAAAAGATTTATCAAGTAGGGTTGAAAGTTCAGCTCAAATAGACAACTGAGTGAGAACAAAGAACACCCAAGCTGCTGTGGCTGTTCAAGACATTAACACCAACAAGACAACACCGAGGCTGCTGCTGCTGCTTCTGGGAGGGGAAGGATGCTAAAGTGGATATTGGTCAAGTATGCAATGTACAGTACAGTGGACTCTCAGAATGAATCAGCATATAAACAACTTGGAATTATAACTAATTTACATAACAAGCAGCCCAAAAGTCAAGACAAAATCCTGGCTAGCTGCTGTGGGTAATTATTAAGTATTTTAGAATTTTCAAGCTTTACATTAGCAACCTTGAAGGAATTTACCAGTAATTCTCCCTTCACGCTTTGCTACATTGATATTTGTATATACCGTTATATACATTTTGGCAAAAAAAAGAAAAATGCACGTTATTATTAATTAAGTAATAATATTACAGATTAGTGGATTGTGCTTGACTTCCCAGGGTCCAGTGTACTTTTTTTATGAAACATTTGATATTTTTCGACAAAAAATGCCCAAGATGTTTCCTTCTCCCACTGACAAAAAAAGTAAACTCTAAATTTAAACCATCCTGAGGTTTAAACCCAGAAAAAGAATGATTTGATTTAATCCTCAGTCCTGTCCAGTGTCTATAGATATAAATACTATAGAACCAGCTTTTTCCAGTGAATGTTTGTTGCCACAAAAGTGCCCCCCATCAAAGAGTGACAGAGAGGAGGTGGGCGGGATAGTTAAAAAAAAAAAAGGCGGCATCTCTGCGCCCGTTGAGTTAGTGAAGACCATAGTACCTTTGTGCTTGTCCCGTTTATGCCTTAGTGCCTGAAGGGGTCTTATTCTGGCTAGGGCCTGCTCACGCTGGTTCATTAAAATGGTACCGGGGAAAACAATGGGGCCTGAGAGAGAAAGAAACTTTCACATGCATGCACAATGCTCACAAATCAATGGGAAACAACACAGGATAATAACAATAATACCAGACTACCACCACCACCACAATGCACAAAGGAGAGAATGATAAAAAAGCAAAAAAGCATGGGGGAAGTCACCAAGGCACAACACGCAAGCTTAAGCGCAGCACCTTAAAGATTTGGAAAATGAATGTATAAGGAATGAATGTATTGTGTTTGATGGTTATGTCACTACCACCTCCTCCTCGTGCTTCCCGACCCTAACCCTCTAGCAACTCTCTACAAATACTCAACAAGCACTGTTGAGGGGGGGCATGTGTATTAGTGGGTATGGACTACAGTACGACAGTGTTGGAGCCACACTGAAAAGAAAAAATATAGTATAGATCAAAGAAATTATAAGGTTATGCACATATTACACCAGAGCAGCATAAACTCAAATGTACCAAAAAGTATTCTATGCACATACTGTGTAATATATTTAATAAATCACAGCTTTTTTTCCTATAGCATACAATTTGATGAATATTAAACTGTAATATTTTGATAATTCATATGTATTTCACTCTGCTGACCGTGCCACGTCCTGGCACCATTCGGCTGTAGCATTTATGTGTCCTTGTTAAAAACATGTACTAGCATTTTACTCCTCCTACTTATCCTCCATGAACCAAAGATTCTCTTATAGTATTTCGTAGTGGTGCCCTACAGTCACATTACTTCTACCTTCCTTCTTTCATGTATGATCATACAACAGAAAACATAGCAGCACCGCACAAAGGAGACTGACAATGCCCTTAGCTAATCAGGACTGTTGTGGCTCTATATTTAGCTGCTACACATACTGAGATGAGGTGGAGGGACGATATCTCACATGAGTATATAACACTGTCTACTGGTAGCAGTAGTAAATACAATAAAAGGACACATATACTACATACAACAGAGCACCAATAAATCACTGTAATACACCATGAATGAACCTGTGAAACATTATTATGCATATTACTGTGAAATTATTTTTATTATGTTTTGGAATACTTTGACATTATTCCTTTGATAGTCGTTAACGTTATTCTAGTAAACATACAAGTTGATTCTTGTCATATTTGGAATCCAATCTTTTAACATTCCAATCTTAGTCTCACAAAGTTACAGGTTTATTTTGTAGGATTTGGACTTCTATGTTTTTTATATCTTTTGTATTCTCGCAATCTGTCAACTTTAATTCTGTAAATTTGCAATTGTTTCCCCTGTAATATTAGGACTCAATTTTTCTCAAAATTATGATTTTAGTATACTAACATTATTGTGATAGTTATACAACTTTATTCTCACAATATTTCAATGTTATTATTGAATGTATAGCCAAAATTAGAATAATAATTATACTTTTAAAATATACTTTAATTATAATTTAATTATACTTTTTATACTCTAAATATTACTTTTTCTCTATATACATTATACATATACATTATTCTCTATATATTACCTTTTCAGTGTGGCGCCTTGTTACAATAGTTTTGACTGTGGGACAAACAATAGTCCTTTCAGGGCATATGAATTAAAACCAACAAGATCCACTTTATGAACTGCAACAGGTGTCAAATGCGTCTAACCAACACAGAATGGACAAATAACAACCTGACGTGAACAGTGGTCTCCATCTGTCTAGATCAGATTCCTACCTCGTCCCTCCTCCAGCCTGTGTCGGCGGTTGATTCTTTGTCGTTTCTCCTCTTGACGGATCTGAATGTGCTCCTCGATGTTCACTCCTGGAGGGGGAGGGACAGGTACAGCTGATAACAAAAACAAAAAGGGAGGGGATGCAGCAGGCAGGCAGGCAGGCCAGACAGATGCAGGTGGGGGGGCAGAGGAGGAGCAAAACAAGACAAGACACACATCAATGAATGAATGACGATGGAGAGACAAGCAATGACTCCGCACAACATGGATAACAAAATACAAACATAGGTGACACAGCCACGTAAAATGCAGAATAAAAGCAACAAGCATAGAGCAAAGGCAGCTGCTTAGACACAAAATAGTGTTCAAATAATGTACATTTCCTCTTGTTGGCTTAGAGATGCATGTATGTTAGCAATGTGTGAATACTACAGTAATGCAAGTGATGGTACAAGTGAGAAGGACTTCTTTTGTGAATGATAGGACAAAGTTTAGAGAGATTTTGCCTTACCTAGCAAGAGGTCCAACGGGATCATCTCCTTGACTGCATCAAATATGCCTCTTTGTCTGGCCTCCTGACCATCCAGCTCCCTGGCACACGCCTTGCAACATCCACATGCCGAGCACCCGGACTCTCCAGACCCACAACCACAGATACTAGTGCAGAATTTTTTTTTTTGGAAAGTTTACCAAAAAGGAACAAGATAACTTGAAAGAAAAAAAATTGCCTATCTGTGTGTCCTCTTACCCTCCTGGTACTCTATCAGGCCGTCCACTGCTGACACAGCTGGCACCGTAGCCCGTGCAGTCCCCGCACACGGTGCAAACCATACACTGGTCCAGCTTCCATTTGTGCATGCCAGGCTGACACATCATGCTCTTCTCTTCCTTCTCCTCCAGCTCGTCCTCCAGGTCCTCATCCATAGCTGTGGCCATGTTCTCCACGCCGAACGCTGCAAATGCGCACGCCAATGATGCAAGCGAGTTTTATTTAAGTGTATAATGCCATGTATCCATCAAGCACTTTGAGACGGTACAGCATTTTCACTTGACATTGACCGCATACGAGACAATTTGTTCTATAATAAGCAAGTTTTTCAATCACCCTCTTGTCCTTGATCATTGGAATTTGGTCTGGACTGGGCAGAATTGATTACTACAAAATTGAAATTATTTGAAACTGGCTGCGGTGGCCAAGTGGTTAGCTCGCAGACCTCACAGCTAGGAGACCAGGGTTCAATTCCACCCTCTGCCATCTCTGTGTGGCCATCTCCCCGTGCATGCGTGGGTTTTCTCCGGGTACTCCGGTTTCCTCCCACATTCCAAAAACATGCTAGGTTAATTGGTGACTCCAAATTGTCCATAGGTATGAATGTGAGTGTGAATGGTTGTTTGTCTATATGTGCCCTGTGATTGGCTGGCGACCAGTCCAGGGTGTACCCCGCCTCTCGCGCAAAGACAGCTGGGATAGGCTCCAGGAAAAAGCGGTAGAAAATGAATGAATGAATGAAAGAAACTAGCCGAGTCACTGTTGATTCAGTCTTAATTAGTTGTCTAACGAGCAACATAATGCTAAATTTTTTCAATATAACAATGGTTGGGAAACAGGAGTTCTGAACATTCACAGAGAGATTCTCACTGAAAATAATACTGGATGATTAATTTCAGCCATGGTTTATCAAAAATACAGTCAAATGTCTCTCTTATCGGTTCTGTTAAAAAGAGAATCGAGTATCGAGTTGAAAACCAGGCCTAACGTTTGCTCACCTTTGCCTGCCTGGCTCATGGCCCCTGTGTCTCTGCCACACTGGCCCTTGTTGTTCACCCCAAAAGTCCACACTTCCCCACTCTTGGTCAGGACACATGTGTGGGCCTTTCCCATGGCAACCTGAGTCACAAAGTGGCCTTTCAGGTCCGTCACTTGACCTGTGGAAAAGCAAAGGATGTTTGAACGCTGCAACTCTACAACAACAGCAAGGGGAACCTCGTAAAGACATACAAGTGCTGTCGCTGTAAATGGCGTCCTTTCCAAACATGTAGAGCTCGCCATCCTTGGTGATGATGCTGCTGCTGCCGTTGTTGCACGCCGTGTACACTGCTGTCTTGGTCTCTAATTTGATCATCTTCTTGGGCTTGTAGGGTTTGGGTTGCCGGCGGCTTTTAGCTGGAAGTGGTGGGAGGGAGAATGACACATCATCACTTTAATTCTGTTATCTCGTCTCATCTGATTTGTCACAGCCTATAAATGTGAGGATGAAATCTCTCATACTGGACTCTCCGTCCTCTCCTTTGCTCGCTGAGCCGGTGAAGAAGACGCTTCCATCTTCAGCCACTAAAAGTGCGTGGGAACCATCATGGCCAACGGAGAACTGAAGGATCTTGGGAGATTTTGTGACAGGAAGTTCCACCCATTTGCCCGCCGAAGGTCCTCCCTGCTTTATACCGAGGCTTTGATACTTTCCTGTGTAGTAGATCTGTGATGACAATGAAACATGTTGTTATTAATCTTTTGCTTAAACATTCATTCATTTTCTACCACTTATCCTCACAAGGGTTTCACGTCAAAAGCAAGAATAAGCATATTTATATTGGTACAGGTATATTTGCAAAATGTATATTGTGCAATACAGTCATACAGTACTTGTAATCAAAGACCTGCAGTCTATGTTCTCATTCATTCATTCATTCCGTTTTCTACCGCTTTTTCCTCACGAGGGTCGCGGGGGTTGCTGGAGCCTATTCCAGTTGTCTTTGGGCGAGAGGCGGGGTACACCCTGGACTGGTCGCCAGCCAATCACAGGGCACATATAGACAAACAACCATTCACACTCACATTCATACCTATGGACAATTTGGAGTCGCCAATTAACCTAGCATGTTTTTGGAATGTGGGAGGAAACCGGAATACCCGGAGAAAAATCCACGCATGCACGGGGAGAACATGCAAACTCCACATAGAGATGGCCGAGGGTGGAATTGAACCCTGGTCTCCTAGCTGTGAGGTCTGCATGCTAACCACTCGATCGCCGTGCAGCTCTGTCTATGTTCTCATGTACTCCAAATCATGAATAAAGTTAAAAGAAGTTGTCATACTTATTAATTAACTAATAATTAGCACCCAGTCCTCTTTTCTGTTTATGTAATTAACAGCCCCGACTACAATCTGAGCATTTATGGTATTTCTTCTGCTAAGGTGTCTTTACAGATAAGATGAGTGTTAGCAAAATGATGGGCCTCCGTAAGGACAAAGAAATGATCAACATGCAAACTGGCCCTCATCTTTTTATCTGGCCAAGCCGCACATTGCACCACACCCGCCACACAGAAGCAGTGAAACACGCCCTTCACATACTCCTGGCGACTACATATTTAGCATGGTGTGAGTGGGGCATTTCTCACTCTAAGCTACTAAAACTACAACACCGTGCAGTGGAGCAAACTATAAACACCATAATGAACATATTGTGAAATGAATATATCCCCGACAGTGGCAACATAAATTAAGCATTACTGCCCTTGTAAAGGTAGATTTCTCTAATTATATTTTGTACATATTGTTGTGGCGAGTTTATATACAGTGGCAGTCACATTTTGGACACACTTCCTCAAGCCATTGAATGAGAGGATGTTCAAGCTTTTCACTGGCATTGCCTCAGACTAGAATACACGCTCACCTTCCCGGAAGCAGTCTTCATCAACGCAAACTCCCTGCCAGCTCCGAGCAATGCCGCCTCCTCATCAAAGCCTGTGCCTGAGGAATCAATATAGAGCATGTGAAAACATGATGCATACAGTATTAAAAAAAAAAAAAAAACACTCACTGATGATGTGAAGATCCTTCTCGAGGTCAAAGAGGGAGATGCCGCAAGCATGGAGACACTTCCTGGCCAGCTTCAGCTGCAGTTCCTGCTGCAGACTCGGGTCTGAGCTCATGGTGTAGATGCGCACCACAAAGCCATCCTGTAAGATGGCAATTGCAAAACACAACATTGTATACAGTAGATCATGAATAACAAATAAATGAGTACTTGAGACACACATACATTTTTTTTTACACTAATAAATCTTGGATTATACTGCTGTGTAAAGACACCATGACACACTACATCCACTCACTCCTCCCCCTCCGAACTTAGTCTGATGTTGATGCGCTCCTCACTACTGAATGATAATAAAAGATGAGCAATAGAATAGATGGAAAGTGAGTCGCAGTCTAACCTAAACATGCTAGTCAGGCTAGTGCTACAACCACAAGCAGCTAGCGGTCGTACGCAGGCCGCCGAGTATAGCTGATTCTCCAAGCAGTGTCTCCATAATCCAGACTGCTTGCCTGTTTTAATTCCAGTAATGACTTACAATCATATATTAACTCGTGTTCACCCCGCTGCAAGTTTTGAGGCCAGATTGTAACAAGTTGACACTAGAAGGTAGGCGTTTCCATTGTCACACAAGACGCTGCCATCTTGCACTGCATTATGCTTTATTATTATGTATTTATCAATTATTAACAACTTATTGTGAATGATATTTGTTTTCTGCAGAATTTTTTGGAGTAAAATGATTTTTTTTTTACAAACATCTGCAAATGTGGGTTTGAGAATGCTGATTTGTGAATATACAGAGAGCCACTATTTAAGTGGCTGATTATAAAAACAACAAATGGGATAAATGTGATGACAACCATAGCACCAGAAAGACATATTGTCCGCTGTAGAACAACCAGGTTTAGAGACAGCTACTTCCCCCTGGCCATCAGACTGCTCAATGCCAAATAAGCCCCTCTACCTGCCCACATGCACAACTTTAAATTATTATTTATTCTAAATTATATAATATGTACAGATTACTGTTTCGCTGTACATTGTTCATATTTGATGTCATCTATTTATTATCCACATTATTATTTATTATTATACGGGAGCCAGGAAACAACGTTTCGTTGGTAATTTCACTGCTGTGTTATTGTTATTGTGCAATGACAATAAAGAAAGTCTATCTATCTGTCTATCTAATAAGAATGGGTGTGTCCAAGAAGTGCAACTAATTAACTAAACATCACAAAGCTAGGTGACAGTTTCACTCAGCAAACATCATGCTGTTCATTTTTCAAAAGGTGAGTGGTTTTACTTAATTTTAGTTTTCGGTTTGCTGTTCCTGAAACTTAACCAAAAAAAATCATATAGAGACACTATTTTTCCAGTATGCACCTTATTCATATGTATCTTTTAAAATGCATTTAGAAATGTTATAGAATTTCAATCTTTATGAAGTCTGTTTTAGACGAGGTATCACCATTCAATATTTGGCAGGCAAAACGGGTATTAAAAAAAAATATATATATATATATATATATATATATGCAAAGCAACCCTCTTGATTTGCTTAAAACTAATCTTCAACCATGGAGGCAGCCAGCTACAGTGGCAGTTATATGGATTTCACGTGTCCCCCTCCTCCCAACGCGGATGGCTCATGTGCTTACATAGATAGCTTGTGACATTAAAATTGGCGACTACTCGACATGCATTGTCGCTATCCCTCGTGCAACACAATAGAACAGCTTTCTCTGGATTATAAATGACGGCATTATAGACGAGGAGAGGCTTTGCACTGCCGGGGAATTAAAATCCATGTAATTTAGTTTCAGTCATAATAAAGTAAGACTCTACAGGAGTCCCAGCTCGGTTAGTATTCATTACAAATGTAAAGGAACTAGGGCAGTGGTTTAGTGTGCCCTACACTCACATCTTTGCAGGCTGCTATTTGGTTAATGTGCTCTCCGTCCGTGAAGAGTATATTCTGTCCATCTGAGTGTTGACCTGTGCGGAGAGAGGAAGGTGACTGTCAATACATGCAATGTATTGCTGAACAAATGTTATAAGAATCTAATTCAATATGACCCTAGCTTTCTTAAATATCTCAGATTGAAAAGCAATAAAAATGTGCTTCTTGCTGTGAGAATTGCAATAATTCTTTGAACATTAGTAAAGAATGGAGTCTGATGGAGTGCTGGCAGTAAAAATTCCACAAAAGCAGTGTGCATGGCAGACTTTCAGTGAAATAAATTGAGCATAAAATGAACATTATCTCCGTACCTGGCATGGTGACCGCCCCTTCAGGTTCCAGTGTCTCAGGGTTGATCTTGATGGCCGACATACTGTGGTTACTCGTGTCCCTATACAGCAAGTAGCCCTACGGAGACAGGACAAACATGTCTCATATTTATGATTTTTTTAAGGAGTCCACCTGCAGCTTATGAATAATTTCTATTGCATCAAACTGTATGATCTTAAATCAATAAAGGTCTGCCAAGGTTACCTGAGCAAAGCCCAGCCACGACCTCTTTTCTGTTCGATTCCTGATGCGAGACGTGGAGTTGTAAACATGACCCTACAGTGCAAAAAAAAATAAAAATAAAAATCACACATCAACCAGCAAACACTAGCAAGCATTTGATGATTCAGAATCACAATTCAAACTAATCTTTCTGGAAATAACATGCATATAAAATCGTACAGTATCCAAGTAATTAACTAATGAACTATATTTTTCCGTGTTCTGGAGGGATTTTGCCATGTTTCTGTGATGCCACAAGAGTGATAACCAAAGACAAAAATGTGATGGCAACCATAGAACACAAAATGGAAGCTATTGCGACGTCGGAAAATGGTTTTCCTACATACCCTGACAGTGCCGCTGTAGCCGGAGCCCACTTTGTAGATTCCATCCTTGCAGAGCAAGTAGAGAAATGAGCCGTCGGTCTGCAGGAGGCAGCGCTCATCCTCGTCGATGGTGACACCTTTCAGCACCCATTTGTTCATCAAGGCCGCGCGCTTGATGCCATTTCCGAACCATTCCTGGATTTGGATCTTTCCCACCAGAACGGCCTGCACACTTCTCTGCAGGGCGTTCAGTATTGTGGGCACCTAGGGGTGGGGACACATTTGTAAAGGTTATATACCATATGTGTACTTTCACGAATAAAATGGCAAAGTGAACTAAAATACAAATATGAGGCAATCAATGATGTTCGACATGTATTCTAGACTGGTCAGTCGGTGTCAGTACTATTACATTTTTGACACAAAAGTGCTAGACTTGATCCCGGAACAACAGGCCTTTATTACAGGTTTGAAACGTTAGGCACAAGAACGCCAATAACAATCTCTACTAAATATGTCTTAAATGACCTATTTTCTCTTATTATGTCTACAATATTGTGTAATACAAGCGTAAAGCTGACTATAGGGGTCTTAATAATACCTAATAATGTATATTATCATGAACAAGTTTTCTATACAACATTCGATTTATAAATAAGGAATCCTAATTCCCGGAAAAAATTAGGTTTTGTGAGATATCGTATTTTGTTGCATTATGGGATGTCATTCGTTAAAGGAAATAAAACTTCTCACTATAAGATCTGACGTGGACTACGAGTTTCCCCTCACTGCGCTCAACAACATTACCACAGCAGTTATTGCACACACACACACACACACACACACACACACCAACACACAGAGAAATGTAGAATGCATAAGAAAACACTTCCCGCCCTCTTGCCTGCCTCATTCTGTGATGACTCATAGTCTGGTCAGGGCTTTAAAGTTGTGTTATTGTGAGTGGGTGACAATAAATTAGGTACACCTGCAATAATCTAAGAAGACAAGCGCAATTGTAGTTATCTTTGTGCAAATGTGCCTAATATTGCAGCCGGTGAGTGTACATATGGAAAACAAAGCAGGCAGAAGAGAGACAAACAAAGGACCGGAGATTTGGCAGAAAAGCTCATCAGGCATGGTAAACTAATTAGGGAGGAGACTTGGAGAGGTCTGACATTTAGCAAAACGCAATTTGGACTGTCCTGACCAAATTGCTCTGAAGAAACGCATGAAGCAGCGACAGATCCTTTCCTGCCGCTATATAACGACGTGTAACCAAACCTACGTTACTTTGCAGCTGCTGCTTGGTAAAACATATCACAACATTATGCTTTCAGTATGAGTGCACCAGAGCTGTCAGTCACCTGTATCGTCTGGCAAGCATGGCTGCCGTTGTTGGTGAGGATGGCGGAGACAGCCTGCAGGATTTTGCCGGTGTCCCCCCAGGACACGACCAGGCTGAAGAGGCAGGCGCAAGACAGAGCAGTGATGGCCTGTCCTGTTGGGTCGTTTGGCCCAGTGCTTCGGACTGTGGTCTCCAAGAGCAGCTGGAAAAGGGACTCTGCGGGGGAACAACATAACACAGGTTTACGTACAGAAACCTAAATCATCCAGTAGACAACATCTGATTTGTGCGAGGCTCTTCCTTACCTAGCACGTCGGGAGGCTCAGTCTGGAATCCCTCAGGCTGTTGCCCCTGAAGCATGTCCAACAAGGCCTGCAGACTACGCAGGCATAGCGAGGGGTGCGAGAAGCGAGTCTCCTTTATCAGCTCGAAGACGCCGCACAGGCCGATGCCAATTATCTGTGCAGGAGAAAATAAATTGGAGATTAAATCTGTCAAGGTGGGTGAGTCACAAAGAGAGCAGGTCCTATTTATAGACTAGATTGCGGTTCGGCATTCGCTCCGCTGCATATTCATGGATTCCTTTTCTCTGTTTTAAATTGTAATTTTTTTGTCATTTTAATGATAACGTAAAATATAAAGCTGTTTTCATGGCGCTATCTACAAGAGAAAAAGAGTGCTGAAGTTATGAATACAGTAGGGGGCACTGTCACAAAACCAGATGATAAACAAGACTGGGTTAAGCATTTTTGAACATTCATTCATTCATTCATTCATTCATTTTCTACCGCTTTTTCCTCACAAGGGTCGCGGGGGTGCTGGAGCCTATCCCAGCTGTCCTCGGGCGAGAGGCGGGGTACACCCCGGACTGGTCGCCAGCCAATCACAAGGCACATATAGACAAACAACCATTCACACTCACATTCATACCTATGGACAATTTGGAGTCGCCATTTAGCCTAGCATGTTTTTGGAATGTGGGAGGAATTTTTGAACATAGAGATGGCTAAATGAACAAAAATACACATATAAGTCATTCAGGAGGCACATTTAAAGACAAGAGTATTGGTGTGTTGTGTAGTTCTGGGCTGTTGTTAGAGTGGGGGCTACAGAAGGCAGTGACGTTCTGCATGCCCGGTTAGAACTAGCTTTTAGGTAATACAGGATTTAAACAAATGAATGGCAGTGGGATGAAATACAGGAAGTTACATTCTGTGTGAATTGCAGGCATAAAAATTAGTGGGCCATAGCTAGCAACTGACAGCATCTCCACCCACCCACATTAGACTGGTAGCTCCTAGTGAATAGAAATCAAGAGCATTCAAAGCAAATTGTGGGACAGGAAAGGTTGTTAATCCTCCTGATGGGGCTTAAAAACATCAAGTGTGGTGATATGAAGTCATACAATAACAGTAAGGTAATAAAAAAAGGTAAGGCCCATGAGGATGATAAAGCTCCAAGATAAAGAGCTCGGGTTCAGTCATGTATAACGATAAGAGCATCCTACCTTTGGCAGTTTGATGGCCGGCTCGCGGTATTCCTCCTCCTCCTCGCTGTCGGAGTCGCCGCTCTGCACCGAGCTCCTGGAGGCCAGCGCCAGCGAGGTCTCCCGCTGCTGCCATTCGAGCACACAGTGGCGCACGTTGCAGTAGACGTTGAATGCTGACGGGTTACTGTGCAGCTTGATGTCAGGTATGCAGAGGGCACCATCAAAACCCTCGGTCTGTAGAAGCGACATGAGGAAGTGGTCAGTCGGGTCAAGAAAAATTGCATTGTCATTTCTAGCAACATTAGCTAAACAACACACTTAATGTGTGGCTCCAAACCTGCCTGGCGCACTGCCATTTCCATATTATGTGTATTATCATTCACAGTGGTGATGCCACAGCTCACAGTCTGGTTGACCTTACTGTTAAGATTACGGTCACATTTCCAGAATGCTGCCCCCTTTTGGCTTGGAGACATGAATGATGAGGCATTGAGAATTAAACGAAGCACTTTTACAGTGGAGTGGCCATTAAATAATAATTAAGATGAGCGAACTGAATGGTTAGCTTTCTCCACTGAGGCAGCAATTTTAACCACAGTCCTCCGGTAGGGAGATTCATTGTTCACGACCACCTCTTGTTGCCCTTTGGGTATTACCATCACAGGGGGTGATGTCAGCTGCTTGGGAGAGGGTTGGAAAGAGGTCATTCATGCTCTCTTCAAAGAAACAGGGGGAATATTAGTTCCCCTCCCATCTAGCAGGGTGTTACGCCTGAAGCAGTTAGTGTACACTTAAAGAGCTTTGGAAGGCATGAAACACAAGGACATTTGTTAAAGAATAGGAAGAACGAGGAATGAAGGTCCAGACACCGTGTAGGATGTGGTTCAACTTTACATCGGTTTACATTTCCATTTTTTTTATCACAGGAAGGAATGGAAATAGACCTATATATATTTTCATACCTCTTTTACCTCTTGAAATGGACATTGGTAAAAAAAAAAAAAAAGAAAAAAAAAGGTACCAGTATTCTCATTGGTTCATATATTGAGTTATAGCAGTCACTGTTGCAATAACAGGCAGGCCCTGGTTTACTGGTTGATATAATGAGTTATGGTGAGTTTTGCCCCCGTCCCATCATTATTCAACAACAGCCACTGTCCAAGCAGTCCCAGCAGAAGCTGTAGTAATTCTACACTTCATCAAATTTACTGAAGATTTGTCAAACCAAACAACAATCGCCGCATATGACTTCAAAACATGATATTAGCTTTCATTGTGGAAGTGCACTACTTTCTCACTACTACACAACCTGCTCTTTACTGTTTCTTTCATCCTTTTCTTTCCACATCTTAACAATAAATAATAATAATACATTTTATTTGTTTAGCGCTTTTCAAAATACTCAAAGACACTTTACAGAAGAATGGAGTTGAATAAAAGCAAGTAAACAGAGTAGAAGACACACCAAAATACAACATTCATTCGTTAATACACAGTTAAAACATGAGAAAAAGCAGGGCGGGGCATCTTGTGCCGCAGGCCAATAGGAAACAAACAAACAAACATGTTATGAATGGTCTTGAGGCAGCACTTTGGAGACCCCTCCTTTACTGTTCTATGTCAAGGTTGAGCACATGACCTGATGTCAACTTATTCAGCAACCACAATTTCGACGGTTAACCTCCTTTGTGGGGAGCGAATGACGGTAATTAAAGAGAGGCTGTGTTATTGGCGCTGGAACTAATTGATGTGTCACATATATTGCAAATATTGATCTGAAATCAAAGGAGAAGGTGTTTCAAAAGGTGGGCAGTTTACATCACAGTATGCAGGAGGTTTGCAGGGGGGGCGAGCTGGCAGTATTTATGCTGTGAGCATAATACAGGCTTCAGAGACTGACCTCAGAACTTAAACCGTCAAAATGCAACAATATATGTACCTGGAGCATGTGGAGTGTATTCAAGGGTCAAAATGCATGCAGAGTACAACAAATGCGTATTTAGACACCTCTGGTTTAGTGTGTGAATCCATAAAAATTACCAAGACATGTATAATGAGCAATTATGCAAAATTCATGGATGTCATCATGAAACTCCCCCACCTTGTCAGAGTTTGAATGCAGCCCTGTGGGACATTGTGTTTATCTGCCCGGCACTCAGCACAGTGATGTCGGGATTCTCTGAAATGGCGATTTTTTACGGAAATGTACTGGACTTCCTAAGACAAAGTGCTTGAAAAGTCATTTTCCAGCTATTTGAGCAGCTCTAGTAGCTTTTATGGTAAAAGGATGCTGCAACAGCTACTTATTTAGTCTGAAACGGTTTCTAATGGATAACACAGCATTATTAATCAAGCCTGCAGTACTACTAAAGCGGGCCTATATGCTCATTTTCTACCCTTTGTATTGTGTTGTGGACTCCTTTAGAGCAGCTTACACACGATAACCAACAAAGAAAGCTTTCTCGATCTTCCAGAATCTCCACCTATTCCAGCTGTACTTCCTTGGATTTCCAAAACTTTTAATTTATTCTACCCATATGCAAGCCCATTCCTCTGTGATTGGTTCCGCTCCCAAGCACTACAGCAAAGGACTACAACTTGTACCCAGGCACACCCATATGAGGAAGTCACTGACTTCTCACAAGGCTCACTGTGACGTCACTCTATGAAACCAAGCGTTCAGAGTCAGAGACTTCTTTCAGGGCTCACTTTCAAATGCGCAAACCTCATTAACTGAAACTTTGCCATCGTTTAACACGATTGTACAACATTCTAACAACATTTATAGGTCAGAAAAGTGGAAAAAAGCATATTAGGTCCGATTCAAGCCGTCCATTCCAGATTCCACTCCAACACTTCCATCCATCAGCAGCCCTTCTATTCATGATGCAGAACCCACGAGATCACAACAACTGCTTGTGCTAACCAGTTACGCAAGGAGTAGGAACGATGTCAGAAATGTGGCCGTATTTTCCTTGTTTCCTGTTGCACACAATTGTAGAGGTTTAAGTGTACGTTTCTGTTACGTCCCGTGGTGTCTAGCTTAAGATTTTAGTCTCAAAAGGCAACCATTTTGCAGCCTGGAGCCCTGATAACAATGGATAGCATTATAATTACACATTAATTTAATCAATAGTTAGTTTCTAAATAAAGTAAAATATTTGGCCAATGTTTTAAAGGAAAAAAAAAACCTGAAGAGAAATGAAAATGTGAGCGAGCACTTTGACGACGGGGGCAAGGAGCAACCTGGAAGAGGTTATCTGACCTCTATGCAAATGCTTGGATCTTACCATGAATGCTGAAATTAATAGTCTCATCGAGTCAATGGGAACACCATCTACCAAAGTAAAACCAAATTACCATGTGGTAGAAGAAAGCTAAATATCCCTTTTCCTCTAATGCACTACAAATCATTATTAAAGTTCCAAAGTTGTTATACTGTATATAATGACTTTTCAAATTCCAGAAATAACAGCCTTTGCACTATAGGTAAATAAATGTCCCGGCTATAATTCAAACATACCGTAACTCTGCACTTAATATAGAAACTGCATAGATTTTTGTCATGTTTGCACTGCTAACAATTACATTACACTGAACAACAGATCACTAGACATGAGAGCAGCATTCATCAGGGATACAGATGCTCTTGTTCTGACTCCACCACATGTCTGCATTATTAAAGAGACTGTCAAAGAAAGGGGGGAAACTGCTGAGACAATGTCAGTGAGAGTTCCCTGGCAGACTGAAAGCAGGGCACAGGACATACAAATGCAACATGATGACCATTACACGACCCACATTTTAAAGTCTACTTGCCTGCCTCCATCCATCCATCTTCTATACCGCTTATCCTCATGCTGGAGCCTATCCCAGCTGTACACCATGGTCACCAGCCAATCACAGGGCACATATAGACAAACAACCATTCACACTCACATTCATACAATTTGGAGTCACCAATGAACCTGTTGTGCATGTTTATGGACTGTGGGACGAGAAAACCCACAACGAGACAGAACATGCAAACTCCTCACAGACATGCCGAGCAGGGAATCTAACCCTACCTGTGTGGCTTGCGTGCTAACCACAAATAGGTGCATCAGACACTCCGAAGACAATCTGGCGTTGAATACTAATTCATACAGGTGTCATCCCGCCTCAGTTGGAGCTCGAATATAATTTCATAGGGTGAAAAATAAACTACATTGCCAATGTTCCAAGCTGGTGTCTTTTATACAGAACAGCAACACCAAAATAAGATGATAAGGTGGAAAAATGTTGGCATTTACTGAAAGAGTCTACACGTGTACGCATACCTGACACTTCTCTCCCTCCAGTATAGTGGAATGTAAAATGCCATGAGCCACCTCATGCATGACCTCGGACGACTTGTCAAAGAAAGGATTCCTATCTATTTTTTCTACGAGTATTCCACTTTACACTTGTAGGACAGTTAAAATGTTCAGATGCTACTTAAAGAGGTTTTACAATGCGGACATCTTGACCCTGGAAAATATTTTTTCCATTTCCATGACTTCCTGTGGGAATGAAAATGCTGGAATTATAAACAAATCACTGTCAAGAATGAAACTAATAATACAGTGCAATATTAGGCTTGTTTACATTATTATCAAGACTTAGAATCAACGTATTAACGTTCAATCTACAAGCAGAGGCAGCAAGCCATTGTCTCCCTCATTCACTCAGACAAAGTGTCCCCTTTGGATGGAGGCAGTGGAGCCAGGCAACTGTTGCCGTGGAGATGAGCAACACATCAAGTCGCCCAGCAACAGACTGTGTTTTTGGATCGTGCTTTTCAGCATCACCTGAGGATGAGATGGTGGGCCAAAACCAGACAGACATTCTTTTTTTTTTTAATCATTCTGTAGTCCTTCATCTATACCACTGTGCAAACTCACACCTATAGTCTGACACAATCAGTGGCTGCCGTACACGGAGTAACAATCAAATCTCTCTTACCTTTGTCCTCGATTTGACTTTGGACTTGACTTTTTGTCGTCTTTTCAGCTTTTTCTTACTTAAAGCCTTCTTCCCCCTGAAATAAATCAGAGTCAAAACAGTTTAATCATAGAGGCATGTGTTTAAACAACATATGTACAAGCGCGCTATGAGCCACAAAGTGATTATGCTTATTTTGTCGTATGGCAACATTATTGAATGTTAACATAAAACTCTCAGCCTTAGAATCATCTTTGTTGTCCACAACAAATATTAACTATGGTATGTAACAATATATGCTCAATAAATAAATGTAAAAAAACACACACAATTGTCAAATAATAAAACTGAATGACTTAATGAAAGAGTACAACATAATTACTGCTTTCTCAATTGATTGACACCTTCCGGAAGTATTGTTGAGGCAGAATGAGTGTACTACTTGGCTGCAACCTGCGGAGGCGTTGTTGAGTCAGTCTTAACTAGTGTCCTGTCTGAATTTAAAACTACAGAAAATTATTTAAATACTGATATATCTCACTTATCTTTGTGCTTTCACAATTTAAAACAATACAAATAACATTACATTTCTGCATTTAACATGCATAAGGATTTTAAGGATTAAATATATATTCATGAAATAATTTACTCCATTGTTGATAAAGGAAATGTAGTCAAACACACATGCCTGATTTCCAGTGTTAGTAAATGAAAGTACTGGTTCATTGCCATTTTTTCTGTGTGGTGATAAAAATATGACTTTACTTTCTGTTTGAGTGACCTTTGCAACACAAGCATGTATAACACGCTTCTTGTGCCTTGGTCAATGGAAACGTCATATGAGACCACGGCTGTCCATGTACAATTTCCCCAATTTAAAAGAATTCAAAAGAACCTTACTCCAACTCTAATCCAGTATCATTTTTAAAAATTAATTAGTAGGATAGGATGCTTTAACTGTATTTTTGCTGATTTTCACTCAGCAGTTTGTTGGCCGTAATAATACATCGCCTGGTGACACTTGTACGTACACTGGACTCAATTTTAACTGGACCAAAAATGACAATTGTGAAACCAGCCTTAAGGGATGAAAACATTACAGTGATTAAGAGAACATCGCAGAACATGTCCCATCATCCTGATAAAACAGAGCTAAAGTTCATTTCAGTTCATCCAGCATGTTTTTCCATTTCAGATTCTATGCTATATTGCTACAAATAAGTCATAATAGCTTGTGACATTGAAGGGTGGTTGATAACAATAACAACAAGAGCAGAGTGAGGGAGGGATGCTGCAATGACCCAGCTCCTCTCCAACCTGACTGACAATAAATGACGTAAGTCTAATAGCCTCTTGGCAAAAAAAAGCCAGCCAGTTCAGATCACCCACCATCTTTATATTCACTCAAAACACGCAGCATGGTTCACTATACAATGTCCTAGTGCGTTGACGCCCCACTTGTGTCACTGTCACAGTCGTGGGTCTCCACAATAGCCACTTTAGATGAGGAAAAGCTATGCTAGCTGGCTAGCCAGCCAGCGGCTAACGAAATAGTGACGCCGTTGGGCCCAAACCAACAACAATGGACACGACTCTTGTAAAAAAAATAACTTTATAGTATATGTTGAGAATCACCGTATATATTCAGTGGGATGAGGTTGTGTCGTTGCAGACAACTGGCGAATAAAATGCCTAACGGTGCTGCCGTGACAGCTGAAGCTTAGCCACCTAGCTTCAACGTAAACCCAAAGGTGCGCTTTGTTAATTACATTGTCACAGCCCGAGCGGGTGGTGATATTTACTGGACAATTAAATAAAATAGCAATTGTTCAAAGCAAGAAGGGATCATTGGGAATGTAACCGAACCGGGGGGACGTCACGACTTCGAGGAGGCTAAGGAAGTGCTGGATGAAATGCTACCTAGCACTCTGACCCCACCGGGAGTGTAGCCCCCCTCCTCAAAACAGTGCACCTCCTGGATGCTTTATTTATTTATTTTCTTAGCTAATGCGACAGTGTCTCATATAATGCAAGCTAGTATGGCTTATGATAACATACATAGCAGCTAGCTACCTTCGGCTAACGACAGCTGTGTGTGGTAATATTAGCTTAGCCTAAGCTATCCATTAACATCCAAATATTGCCCTACTCACCTTCCTTGATTTATCCCTTGCTCTTTATCGTTGATGGCAGTCGTGTAAATCCTCCTGTACCTTTCCGCCAGGGCTCTCCCTGAGAGCAAAAGCTGGTACCGAGTCCGACAGTCAGACTGGGCTCCGGGCGTCGGACAGGGACCCATGCCCGGCCCAATGGTGGAGAGATCGGCTCCTAGTCCGTACATGACCCGGACACCCAGCCCCATCGACGGCGACGAGGAAGGCACAATCCCCCCACAGGCGGCGGCCGCGGCTGCCGCTGCCGCAGCGGCACACATCATCGTTTTGGAGCACAATGCATAAACCGGGCGGCGAAATATAAAACAGATAGATCACATCCGGCCATCGGGTACAAAAAAATCAACGAATTGTTAAATCCACCGCACCTCTATACTGTGTCCGTTTAATGCTGCAGGAAATTGCACGAATATGTCCGGGATCGAAGCTTGTTATCTGGGCTAAATCAGCGACCGGTCGTCCGATTGGCACAAGCTTCTTCTTCTACGCTACAAGGACATTTGCAATATAATGGCAAAAATAACGCGATCGCTTCTATTTGTCCCTTGGAAATGTGTTGACCCCCGAGAGGCAGCACCCTCAGATGGTCTGCCATCTTAGCTCCATCATCATCATCATCATCATCCTCCCTCCCCCTCCTCCCTGTACCGTGCTGCGTAGCATGTGAGCCTGAACACTTCAGTGTCATTATTATTATTAGCTTTTAGGCTTCGCCATGCCAGTAAAACCCCGTTATTAATTTAAATATGGCTACTTGGAGATGCATATAAATGTAATATTTGTATTGCAGCTGGGGCAGAGATACAGGGTGGCTGTGGCCACCCTTGGTCGCACTTGAACACACAACCTTCGGCGTGGAGGAGCTGTCAATGCACATCTTGCATTAACTGCAAGCAGTAAGTAAGTTTTCCATGATTATACTTTAGTCAGTTCTGGTAAGGTTTTGTCACTATTTTGACTTTGCCTTAAATTTTGAAGCATGATTAAGCACATAAATCTGTTCTCCAAAGGTCCTCCATAGCAGCATGAGTGGCCATGTAAATCGACATCCCCTTCTGTATTACGCACTGTGTAGGTTTGGCCGCCATGATGGGGAGCAGAATCCAGAAACTATGCATTGAAAACACATTATCGGCATAGTGCTCAGCTATTAATTGCTCTAATAGGTGGTCCAAAAGCAGTGGTGGAGCTACAGGATGGCCAGTGATCACTCTCCAGCCATCCTACTGGCCATCTTGACAATTCAGGTATCAACTAATTGCCATGTGAGTAATGGTCTCACTTTGGCCACCCCAATATAAATTTCTTTCTCCGCCACTGTTTGCAGTAATGACTCAAGTGGATCATTTGCATCATGACCTTGTCTATATGCAATTTAATCTGAATTATTTTTCTCAAGCTCAGGTGTAATCAATGTATCACGCGTGCACTTCGGATGACCTTCCAGGTAGCACAGTTCTCCCTTCCTGAAGAAAACTATCCTGTATATTCTGGTGTGTTTGGCAGAGATAAACACTGTCACAAAGGTATCCATTTAAAAGTTATTCATTATGGTTATCAAAGTCAGGTTTATTATTGTGGCTGCGCCAGTTGTTCATTCAATTCTGACGTTTTATATTACCCCAAAAAGATAAATAATATTTTATAACCAGTTTTCAGCATATTTTACAGCACAAACGACATCCACAAAAATAAACAGTAGTGTCAATCAACACTGAGCATATTATCTTTGTAAAGGAAGATTTTTTTTACATTTTGGATCTCATTACCTTTTCCAGGTGAGACAGTAATGTGGTATTGTGCTAGCACTGATCAGACAGTGCTAAAATGAAAAGTCATCACACAGATTAGCAATTTATTGCAAACAAGCATTAAAGTGAAATGGTCCGTTCATCAGCTGATTAAAAGTTTTAGACCACAGCCTTTAAAAGCCAAAATCCTGGCAAAAATATCATTTTCAGTGTTTTCTGTATTCACACTGTCATGATCTCTTGATGGCACTTGAACATGGTCAGATTGTTAAGCTGCATAAGCAAGGCGTCACGCAGCAAGCACATCATTACTGTTGAGGTTGAGTCATATGAAAGTTCTTCAAAGAGTGTTATGGAACAGAAAAGTCAAGTGGTAGACCCAAAAAAATATAACAGGACCTGAGCTAGAGGATCCGATTGGCTGTCTATCTTCAAGGGCCTCGTCTCTTTCAGTGCCACAATATTGCCCGTTTGGAATTTGCATGAGATCACCAAAAATGGAACATTGAAAGGTGGAAGAAATGTTTATTCTCTGATGGGCCTGATGGATTCCAAAGTTACTGGCATGACCTGAGATGTTTTCAATACACAGTACAGGGGGCGCCATTAGTTTTTTCAGTTTTTGGTTCAATGGAACAGTGGAGCTTCAGGTTGTGCAGGGGTGTCAAACGGCAGATGGCTATGTGAAGATATTTCCTCTTTTAATTGTGTTTTGTAGGCAAAAGGTGCTCAACTGCTTTTGTTGTGTCTTAAAATGCAACACTAGCACCTCCTAGTGTATTCCAGTATAATACAGTAATTATAGGGTTAGCTGTAGAGGAGGAGGCACTTCTCTGCTCTATAATATTTGTAGTGCTTTTGAACTCAATGGTGTATTAAACACAAGTTTCTTTTATTAATTATTTTAAACTCTCACTTTGATGCCCCCGGCAGTCAAAATTTACTTCTTAAAGCCGATACAGTTATGTTGTATGTTCTTTCTATGTGTTTTAGCACAATGCAACAAAATAACAACACATTACCGGGTCGTCTACATTCCCGTCATCGCAAGAGACAGGCATGCAGATCAGCATCATGTTTGTCACACCCTGGCGTGCTATGAGCCTTTCATACTTTTAATATGTGACATAAGTCAAATAATAGTGGCACTCCCATGGCAGTCAGGAAGCTCTTACTTCTACACTAACCTGTTCCCGTGGAATAAATTAATTCCGGCCTTTAGGGGGTGCAACAGTTTAATGTGATTGTTTTTATAGTTTATTTCAAAAGTTACTACAGTATTATGAATCAATAGGCTGTTCTGGTGACATGTGGTCATGTGATGCAACTGTGAATGACTGAGATGTTGTATTACTACTAAGGCATGATCATGTGTTCATTCATTTCTCCCATAGGCAATAATGGTCGGTCAAGATGTGGCCATCGCAAGACCTTTATCCCCGATAGAAGCAATGCTGGAAAACAATATTTTGACATTGTTAATTGTCATACAATTGTATGCATGGGAGCTATACCTCAAATGGAATAAGTATTGCAAAAGAACACAAAATGCCAAAGAAAAAGCAAACCTCATAAAACGAATCGGTTTATGCTCGCTGAACTGAGGTCTTGTGCAGTTGGCTGACATTTTCCGTGGCGGTGATCCAGTATTTGAAAAATTGTAGCAAAAAAAAAAAGCCAATGAAAAAGCAAAACTTAATGCTTGAGTAATTCATTTAGTTATGATTTATTGGTCCTTCAAGTGTCCATTTATGAAGGTTCTATATAGATTACCTGGCCCTGTTACTGCATGTGTAAATTACTGGTGGGCGATACTGCACGTTTTTGTAACAACCCAATACCAAGTAAACGCAGGGCCAGTACTGCAGATACTGATACTGATACCGACAGCTTTTACTTCAAACTTTTCAAGATCATTGAATGAGTTTGTGCCTTTTATCTGTGAACCCAACAGTATCTAACTACTGCAATAAACAACAATGTAGTGGAATCTTGCTTTGCATTCCAAAAGGTCTGACACGACCCGAAACAGACGCTAACCGAATCAATATTTCCCCTTTAGAGATAATGTAAATCCATTCAATCCATTCTAGAAAGCCAAAGCATGTTTTTTCTAGTTTTACAATTATAGTTTGACATGTAGAAAAACACTTGAAAATGCATATAAATACATAGGCCTACAAATGTGGAATGAAAGGGATAAATGAACATTTAAGGTTACTTTTGCCTACATTGAAGATATGATGTGGCAGCAAGCTCAACTTCCTGTTTTGACATGACTTCTTTCTTGAATTCCATAGTGTTTCTCACCTCAATACTGGAACCCAAAAGGGAGCCAAAGGAAGTTGCAAGTGCCAGCATCTTCATAAAGAAGGTGAGAAACACTAATTAATTCAATAAAGAACACACGACAAAACAGGAAGTGTCTGTGTGGTTCAATGAAGGTAAAGGTAACCTTAAATGTTCATTTAGCCCTGTCAGTCGTATTTTATATGCATTTAGTTTTATGCATATAAAACTACAAAAATGTGAGCGTCAACCACTGCTGCCATCATAGACAGGTGACGTAATATCTGGTTTTGGTTGCCATTTTGTTTGCTAGCTAATAGGATGCTCACAAGGGAGGACATTTTCTTTTATTTAAAAAATTAAGAATACAGGTGGAGGGGCGGCACGGCGGTTGAGTGGTTAGCGCTCAGACCTCACAGCTAGGAGACCAGGGTTCAATTCCACTCTCTCCCACATTCCAAAAACATGCTAGGTTATTTGGCGAGTCCAAATTGTCCATAGGTATGAATGTGAGTGTGAGTAATTGGTTGTCTATATGTGGCCTGTGATTGGCAGGCGACCAGTCCAGGGTGTACCTCGCCTCTCGACCGAAGACAGCTGGGATAGGCTCCAGCAGACCCCTGTGACCCTTGTGATAAGCTGTGATAAGCGGCATAGAAAATGGATGGAAAGAAAAAAAGACTGCATGTAACAAAATAAGCTTTTGTGTGTGTAATTCATGGGTGTGCAACCTGCGGCACATGGGCCATTTATGTCCCGCAAGAGAATCTGATGCGGGCCGCAATGCACATTTACAAAAAAAAAATAAATTTTATAGGAATGCTTATAATAAGGAATGAGTGGTTACCACACAGGCCACACAGCTAGGAGACCCGAGTTCAATTCCACCTATCTCTGTGTGGAGTTTGCATGTTCTCCCCGTGCATGCATGGTTTTTCTCCGGGTACTCCGGTTTCCTCCCACATTCCAAAAACATGCTAGGTTAATTGGCAACTCCAAATTGTCCATAGGTATGAATGTGAGTGTGAATGGTTGTTTGTCTATATGTGACAAGGTTGCACTGTAACACTGTAACAACAGAAAATCAAAATGATTAATCACTTGCATGAGCAAAATAAATTCAAAGTACAAAATGACTAATCAAAAACAAATATGATTGGCTCTCCTTTGGAAAAATCCTTTGGATTTTTGCCCCTAAAGTCTTCCTGTGTCCAGAGACTTATTCGCTCATGTCACACTAGCTAAGAACCAATACTGATGCTACTCTTTCTACTCTCGCTATCGATACGTGGCTCAATTCGCCCACCCCGAGTGCAAAGTTCCCTTTCAGCTCTGTGATTTATTAAAGTGACACTGCATGGTAACGTTTAGAAAGAAACAAGTTGCATTTAAAGACACAAGTCACGGCATATGGACTTTAACTACACACCCAACTGCATGGGAATTCTACTCCATTCTTAGTGACGAAAGCCACCCACACCCACGTTCTCTGCAATGCTTCCTTTGACACCTCAAGTTGACGTGCAGGTCCGTCTGCTGCACTCCACCTTCATTCCACCCGTGTCTGTGCGGGCAAGGCTGTCGATAAACTGGCTTGCTTTGAGAAGAGTTAAAAAAAAAAAAAAAACAAGCAAGAGTTTTCTCCTGTGATTGTCTCCCCTGAGAAGGCCACGCCCACAGGTTGACCTTTTTTCAGGCCCCTCCCTTGTAAGTTAAAAGGCTCTGACAAGGCTGTAATTGCACATTGCATGGTAATAAACAGGCAAGAGTTTACCCTATTTTGGTTTGTCTGCCCTGCCTGGAGTTCTTCTGTGAAGGTATGTAGTTTTTTCCCCTGATGTTGTACTCGGTATACTACGATACACCTCCACTAATATGTTTGTATGTATAATGACCCTAACTTTCACACTGTAAAATCAAAGAAGTGGGCGGTGTCCACTTTGATGTTTTATAAATATATATTTTTACATTTTGTATAAGAATGCTAAAAAATGTTTATATTGCATATATATTTAAAGGCACAAGTTTTGTAGAGTTTTTGTTTATTATGAATATCAAAAGTTTTTGCTTTATTTTTTTTTACCTTTTTTGGTTTAATTTTACTACACATGAAAGGCCTCTGAGACACAAAAATATGAAGTAAATATTGAGTATTATGAATGGAAATGAGTCCCAATGTAGTTGAATTGACAGATAGGGACACTCACCCTCAACTTAATAACAGTTATGCAGTACATGCATGGCAGTGGCCATAAGTCGCTAATATGGCTTGTCACTCATATGTTCCGCCTATATTGCTGTCAGTGGAGTGTTTGGATAGGGTGTGTGGGGACTGGGGGATGGAACGTAGGTGTGTCTTCGTGCGGGCTCCCATCCAGATAAACCAGTTTAAAAAAAAAAAAAAAGAAGGCAAGGTCAGGGGTGGTGGTGGGGTGGGAGTTGTTAAAAGAAACAGAATACCTTAGGTGTTGTATAGAAATAATAGATACAGCCAGGCCACAGGGACACCTGGTGGTTTTGAAGGTGTAGTGCATGTTTCAAAGCGGTAATATTTCCTTGTTTTTTGCTCTCTTTGAACACGCAGGAGGTGATAAAAAGGCGGCATGTCGTTTCAAATTTGTAAGTATTCATAACTGCACCGATAAATTTAAGGCTCAAAAGCTTGTCAAAATGTGTTTTTAAATGTTTTTTTCTATGTATACAAAATACAGTACACTATTTTGCATATACAGTACTGTATATTGACTATTAATTGTTTAATAGTAGTAAAGTAATTAACCGTTATGATAAAATATTTGTTCATTCATTCATTCATTTTCTACTGCTTTTCCTCACAAGGGTCGCGGGGGTGCTGGAGCCTATCCCAGCTGTCTTCGGGCGAGAGGCCCTGGCCAATCACAGTCGCCAGCCAATCACAGGGCACTTATAGACAAACAACCATTCACACTCACATTCATACCTATGGACAATTTGGAGTCGTCAATTAACCTAGCATGTTTTTGGAATGTGGGAGGAAACCGGAGTACCCGGAGAAAACCCACGCATGCACGGGGATAATATGCAAATTCCACACAGAGATGCCCGAGGGTGGAATTGAACCTTGGTCTCCTAGCTGTGAGGTCTGCACGCTAACCACTAGACCGCTGTGCCGCCCTAAAATATTTGTTGATATTTATAAATTATACAATACTATAAAATACAGTGGCTGCATGGCGGTCGAGTGGTTAGCATGCAGGCCTCACAGCTAAGACACCCAAGTTCAATTCCACCCTCAGTCAACCCTGTGCGTGAGTTTGCTCCAGTTTCCTCCCACATTCCAAAAACATGCTAGGTTAATTGACGACTCCAAATTGTCCATAGGTATGAATGTGAGTGTGAATGGTTGTTTGTCTATATGTGCCCTGTGATTGGCTGGCCACCAGTCCAGAGTGTACCCCGCCTTTTGCCCAAAGACAGCTGGGATAGGCTCCAGCACCCCTGCGTAAAATTAAAATAAAAAATAAATTATGTATAATTGTATAATGCATCCAAAGAATAATATATCGTAATCATCATAATCATCACAATTAACAATCTACAGTCATATAAAATATATTAATATGTATGGTTGCTCATTAGAACTAAATTGTGTTTAATTTTTTTGTTACTTATACATAGGTGATTTTTTTTTCAAAATCATTAATTTTTATTTGTTTTAATATTTATACATATATAATAATTTAATAAAATTATATAAGAATATAATAAAATTATATAATAATATAATAAAATTATATTATTATGGGAATAATTCTCTCTATAATTCTTATTCTTACATTCACGTTCTTACATTTTTAGCCAAGAACTCCCGTACCACCACCACCAGCAGCAGCAGCAGCCTGAAATCTCCTCGGATGAAAGATGACAGCTGGATCAGACCTGATGAGGATGAGTTCGAACCTGTCGAGTAAGCACAATTTATTCAATGAAAAATGGGATGCATCCAAAAGAAGTCCTCATGTTTGGGTGTGACTTCATTATCTCACTTTTTTTTGGTTCATCTGCTCTCTTTTCCTTTTTCTGAAGCCGTGACCCAAACTTTGGCAAATCTCTTCTTGGTCACTACAAATCCAGCGAAACTATAAGCAGGTAACCAAACAGCCAGTCATTCATTCTATCCTTATTTAGATTGTATTAGGACTTTGTGCTCAAATACAAAGTAGACAACATTTTGTTTGACTAAATCATCTCTACCTATAACAATATTACATCTTTAAAGCAAAAAACGTTTGCATTTATAGCTCAAGTGTGTGCCATTGTCACAATGTTGTTGCTTAGGCTGACAATCGTTGTACAGTTTCCTAATTGATTGCTTTGTATGAGATCAGGGTTTTCCAAATGTTTACAACTCAAGACCAAAATGAAAAAATACAAAATATAAAAAAGGCCCCATATTACTACATTATTGTTTCAGCAAGTTTGTCGGCTCATCCAACTGCATACTAGCCCATGTTCACAAAACAGTCCAGCGTGAAATGCCTGAAAATGCATGTCTTTTGTTGGTAGGGAATCAGGAACTCCAACCACTTGTACCTGATGGTGGCGTCTTTCGGAAGTGTAAACAAATGTGGCTTTCCCTTACGTGCCATTGCTAGCAACGTAAACAGAAGGAGAGCTTCAATGAGGGCAGCGACCTTATCTGACTTACAGCCAAACCCATATAAGGAAGTCTGCCCCTCTGTGACATCACAAAGGGGCAGTTTTACCACGCCTTCTGAAACCAAGCGTTTTGAGCCATCCTAAATTTCTTTCAGGGCTCACTTCCAAATGCGCAAACGGAATGGAACGGAATGGAATGGCGTTTATTGTCATTATACAAGATGTACAACGAGATTGGAGAGCTTCTCCTTTCAGTGCAGTAGTCCAGTTTAAAAAAAGTATACAAAAGTAGATTCAAAAAAGACAATTTAACAAGATATATACAAGCTATATACAAGATATCCAAAATATACACACATGTAGTATTGCACAGGAGCATATGCAGGAGCAGACATATTGCAGATATATTAATTTTAGTGCAATGATAAATGAGTCATAGTGCAATAATGACTGGTGTATACAGATGAGCAAACCTCATTATCTGAAACTTTGGCATCGTTTAACATGACAATACAACATTCTAACTACATTTATTGGTCAGAAAAGCAAAAAAAAAAAACATAATAGGTCCCCCTTTATGATGTGTAGCGAAACCTGTACGTTTTTGAAAATTATTTTTACAAACTTGTCTTCCATTACTGGTAGCTGTATAAACTGTATAAGCTCATATGATGTCATAAAAAGCATACAGTAACCTTTAAAAATGGAGCAAAAAAAATGAGATAATAGATTTTTCTTAAATGTGATGCTCATAACAAGGCTATAGGGACACACATTACTGTATTTAAAATCACTTTTTGCATAATAAGGGACCTTCAAAATAAAAATTGGCAACCCAATTTTTAAAAAAAATTGACTCGCAACCCATTTTGACTGCTGACAGTATAGTTTGGAAAACACTGATTTATTTTTATAGCCTTTTGTGTCTCTGAGGTCACTTTTTTTTCTCTGTTCTATAATTAATCTTACATACAATATTAACACTCAACATTAACACTCTTTACTCATTCTCTTAACACTTAATAGCGTGGGTGCAGAAACACAAATTACCAAAAGCAAGTCAACATCTGTGCAGGCTCTCACCAAGAGGTAAAAGTCTTTGTGGTGCCACAAGTTCTTAAGGTTTTTTTTTTCATCTTCAGGTAAGAGAAGCACTAACGATTGTCATTTCTTTCATGGCAGATTCAGTGGCAGTCAGGACGAGCTGACTAGCAGGTTAGTGTTCAATTTATGGCTCTGCAGATGCCTTAAGGGATTAAGGACTAAGGAATGAATGCCTTTTAATTGATTCACTGCCTTGTCACCTGCAGCACCTACAAGAGGGGCTCCTTCACTGCCAGGTAGATTTTCATAAAAAAAAAAAAAAACACGGTGAGTAGCAGCTCAGTGTTGTCGGGCAAAAGTAAATAATACTTGTCATAATTTCTCTTTTAGCTCTCCCCCAGCATACACGGAACCAGCTACAAGGTACACAAACAGTTTTCATGCATCCACAACAATCTAAAAGTCCTTTTTAAAAATATGTTGTGTTTTATTTTCAGTACCACGACCACCACAGTCACCAAGGATGGGAACACAACTGAGACCACGGTCACCACGAGTCACCGGTACACATCACATGAACATTATTATTAGTATTATTATTATAAACGGCTGCACGGCGGGTGAGTGGTTAACAGGTCGGCCACACAGCTAGGAGACCAAAAGATCCAAAGTTCGATTCCACCCTCAGCCATATCTGTGTGGAGTTTGCGGTCGAGTGGTTAGCGCGCAGACCTCACAGCTAGGAGACCAGGGTTCAATTCTCCCCGTGCATGCATGGGTTTTTTCCGGTTACTCCGGTTTCCTCCCACATTCCAAAATCATGCTAGGTTAATTGGTGACTCCAAATTGTCCATAGATATGAATGTGAGTGTGAATGGTTGTTTGTCTACATGTGCCCTGTGATTGGCTGGCGACCAGTCCAGGGTGTACCCCGCCTCTCGCCCAAAGACAGCTGGGATAGGCTCCAGCACACCCGCAACCCTCATGAGGATAAGCGGTAGAAAATGAATAAATGAATGAATTATAAGCCTAATACAAAAGTTTTAAGTAATAATTAATAACGTTTTTTTCTACAGAAAAACTCCCACCAAGACTGAGACCTTCACGGAGCGCGTCCAATCTTCCAGCAAGGGGTAAAACGATTAAGAGGCTCAAGATTAATTTGATTAAACACAGCCACAAGGGGGCGTATTTGCATTTTGCTATGGGGGATTGCCGTGAGTCTGTTTCAGAGATGCTCTGAAACACCATTTCTCAGATTTGACATGCAATTTGTTGTGTTTTTTGGGGGAAATCTTAACACTGAAAATATATTTAAATACAAAGTGCATATATTAAGAAAATGATTAAAGAAAAGGTTCTATAGGAAACAACTTATTTGATAGTTCCCGCAGTTGCCCAAAAATTATTTTACATGAAGTATCTGGCATTTTTCATACATATTATAAAAATGTTTTCCGGTTCAAAGTAAAAAAAAGTGCATTTCATTAGTTTGTATGGCAACACATTAATTTTTTTTAAATATACTAATACTCATCATATTATTGCTGAGTCTGAATAATAATGTAATATTTATATGTATTATTATTAGTAGTATAAAAACTTGTAAATGAATTTCATAATATATATTTAAATATAATGTATACAAATAATAATGATGCTTTGTTTTTTGTTTTTTTGTTTTTATTTATTATAACATTGCACAAACTAGTTTTGCTTACATTAGAAAAAAGTAATATGTTTTCAAGATATGAATGAATCAATGAATAAGATATTTTTTCTTTATTTATAAACACACAACATGTCGATTTTGATGCTAAGAACATACAAGGGTGAACTATTCCAATGATTGCATTACCATCGGGAATCACATTACTATGTGATTTAATTTTTAACTTTTTTAAATTTTCTCATTGCCTCTCACAGGACACTCTACTCAAACTTTTCACCAAGCAGGACCACAAAAGTGACAGAGACCTATGTCAGCAGCCAAAAAGAGTAAGATTTTGTCTTCTCCTCAAACACCATCTGTGCGGCTGATACAATTAAGCTTGTTTTTCTGTGCAGTGGGAGCGACCTCAGTTCCTCTTCAGTCAGGTATTTGACTTTTAATCTTTAGAAGTCATTAGAACTTCTACACCTTTAGCGGGACCCATAGGGCCCCTCCATCATCCCTTACTTCTGCTTTATGTGTGGCAACTATTGACTGTTTTTTGTATATGACCACAGTGCTGAGGACAAGCTGTATAATACACTCCTCCCCAGCGCTATCAAGGATGACATTGGAGACAGGTGATACCACTTATTAAGCTTAAGAATTGTCTTTTTTAATGTTTTTAAATAGCATGAATGAACTCAAGTGAAAACATAATATTGTAATCCTACAGCAGAACAAGTCTGACCAGCACCGAGACTGTGACGGTGAAAAGAAGCATCAACGGGTGAGTCTCATGACTACCAACTCATTAAGTCCTGCTCCACCGTGTTATTAAAAAGTCATTAAAAATTAAAAATTTGAAACATGTAACAGCGACATAATTACTGTCTAGTAACAGCATGAAAACATGCACCCATCGTCTTGAAGTGATGTGGTCTGGAGTGGTGGCGGACATTTAGGAGCTCAGTATGTATGACATGGCTATTGAACACAAACAAACAGACTTTAAAACTGATTCTAAACTATACCGGTAGCCAATGGAGAGAACAGAACTGGAGTGATATGGGTGTGTTTTGGTGCATTTGTAAAGGATCCAAACAGGTGCATTTTGAACCAACCAGAGCAGGTGGAGGAGGGACTGATTCACTCCAATGTAGAGGGCATTACAACAATCAAAACTTGTCACGCCTTGTGTGGGTTCCCACGTGACAGTTTGAGTTTGAGTTACCTTCTTGGGCTTTGGTTTCCGTTTTGCATGCTCCGATTTTGTATATGACTTCCTGTTTTCCCGTGTCTGCCTTGGTTGCCCTAATCACCCACACCTGTCCCTAATTTCAGCGTGTATTTAGTTCAGGTATGTGCTTCTCCCTTTGTGGGATCATTATCGTTTGTATGTCTGCTCCCTGAGTTGCTTTTTCCTGCTGCTGCAATTTTTTTGCACGCAATAAATATTATTTACATATTGGTCAAACCTTAAAGCTCTCGAGACCGACCGTGACAAAACGATCTGCTTTGGATAAAAAGCAGTCTTAAGTGGGAAAAACCTGCTCTGAACATAGAAGTCATTTGCTTATCAAATGTAAGACTGTTGTCAAATAAAACACTGAGTTTTTTAACGACAGGAGGGCGCCGAGTGCGTTTTTCCTTCATTTAAATGAAGACCATTCTGAGACCAGAATGGTTTGATGTTGTGCAGGCACAACCTCCAGTGCCCTGGAGATGACTGATCCTAATGGTAGCATATAGTATAGTGAAAATAAGATAGGCCCAAGGATGGAACCTTGGGGCACGCCAGAGGAGAGAGTGGCACGGCTTAGAGGAAAACTCATTGATCGTTACTTAGAAAGTCCTGTTAGTGAGATATGACATAAACCATTTAAGTACATTAAGTACATGTTCCAGGTATGAGATGAGGACTGAGTGGTTTACAGTATCAAAAGCGAGTTGTATGTACATCCATGCACTTTGTGCGTGTACAGAAGCTTTGTCATTGTTGCCAAAACATACAACAGTATGACCGCAGCAGCTCTCTTAGAGTATGTCAACAAACAGCCATATGTTGAAAAATCCTTTATTATTACAATTATGCAAGCAATGGCTAGATTATGTTGACAACTGCTTATGTCAACATCAGTCTGCTAGGTGACATAAACAGGTTTTGCTCTGAAATTCCAACTCTGAATGTTACTATTACGCTCCTGGCAGGGCTGAAGATGACCTGTACGACACCCTCCTGCCAAAGAGCATCACTTCCGCTCAGTCTTCAGGTTACAGGTGAGCTGAGCCCTGCGGCAAACATCCCATAATGGTCTTATGGGATGCGGAAATCTCATGTTGTCTTGGTGTCCCCAGCTCCAGCGTTACAAAAAGAGAGACTGTGACATTGGAGAGCAACAGAGGGTGAGTCCTAGTGAAAAAGGACATATTTTTCTTCTTTTTTTTATGGATCCTGACTGTGTTTGTGGTCCATGCTAGAGGAGACAGCCCCACTCCACTTTCCTCATCATCCTCCCTCCGTTCCACCAGGTAAACGTGCGGCACTTGAATTGGCAGTACCGTAGATTTTATATATATATATATTTTGTTGTTGTTGTTGTTGTTGTTATTTTTATGGGCGGCACATGGACGAGTGGTTAGCGCACAGACCTCACAGCTAGGAGACCAGGGTTCAATTCCACCCTCGGCCATCTCTGTGTGGAGTTTGCATGTTCTCCCCGTGCATGCGTGGGTTTTCTCCGGGTACTCCGGTTTCCTCCCACATTCCAAAAACATGCTAGGTTAATTGGTGACTCCAAATTGTCCATAGGTATGAATGTGAGTGTGAATGGTTGTTTGTCTATATGTGCCCTGTGATTGGCTGGCGACCAGTCCAGGGTGTACCCCGCCTCTCGCCCGAAGACAGCTGGGATGGGCTCCAGCAACCCCCGCGACCCTCGTGAGGAAAAAGCGGTAGAAAATGAATGAATGAATGAATGAATGAATGAATGAATGAATGTTGTTGTTGTTATTTTTATGGGCGGCACGGCGGTCAAGTGGTTAGCACACAGACCTCACAGTTAGGAGACCACGGTTCAATTCCATCCTTTGTGTGGAGTTTGAATGTTCTCCCCGTGCATGTGTGGGTTTTCTCCGGGTACTCCGGTTTCCTCCCACATTCCAAAAACATGCTAGGTTAATTGGTGACTCCATGGGTGTGAGTATGAATGGTTGTTTGTCTACTATATGTGCCATGTGGTTGGCTGGCGACCGGTCCTGGGTGTACCCTGCTTCTCGCCCAAGGACAGCTGGGATGGGCTCCAGCACCGCCCGCGACCCTCGTGAGGAAAAGCGGTAGAAAATGAAATGTTATTTTTATGTAATAACAGTCAGTACAGTGTAATATATATATATATATATATAATACATTCTAGCTTGTTTTTGTTGAATTTTAAATTTGTCCTTTTTATTATTAACATCGCTGTAGCCGCACCTACACTGAGGATAGCCCCACCACCCGCATCACCTCCTACACTGTCAGCAGCAGCCTGCCCAGGTACACACACACACACACACTCAAATACACAAATACTATGTTACATCAATGTGTTTTCCATGCACACAGTGACGACTACAACAAAAGCTACTACTACTCCTCATCCAAACCCAGTTATGAGTACAGCAGCATCAGTAACCCCTCTGAGTACAGCTCCACCATCTACAGGAGGTACCGCACAATGCCACGCTCGTGACAAACACACCTGAATATCCACTAAACTAATATTGTACGTCTAACTGTCACAGCAGCAGCAGCGAAATCCTGTCAACGCCCATCTCCTCCAAGTCTTCCATTAAGACCGTGTATACGTCTCCTGAGAGGTAATAGAATGCAAAACATATGAATTAAAAACAAAAAAAGTGTATACGTGACAATGATGTCTTCCCAAACACAGGACTGTGCTTGATAGGGAGCTGTGCACCTCCTGCCATAAGCCCTTCAATGGCGATGCCAAGATGGTCCTGGATGACATGAAAATCAACTGCCATGCATTCTGCTTTAAGGTAGCTCTCCTTTCACACAAATCTTTAGGTGAATTTATTTTCTGCAGTGATTCGACTAAACACCCAAAAGTTATCAGAGCAATAAGTGAGCAATTTTCGTACGTCACACTTGTGATGCACATTCTGATATTTCTTACATGCTCAAGGCTTCGGTTGATGGATGATGGATTTGTTTTGCCGTTGTTTTTTGCAGTGCGAGGTGTGTAACGGCACGCTTGGCCACCTGAAAGCGGGCGACTGCATGTGGGTGTACAACCGCTTGGTACACTGCGAGACCTGCTTTGACAAAACAAGAGGTAAAACATGTTTTAAATTGTTTCATTCAGATGAGTAGAACGTTGTGCAAAAGGGGCTTGGTTGATTATACATTTAAAATGTAAATTATTACAATTTTTGTCCTGCAGAGAAATGGCGACACTGAGTTACCCCTTCTTGGCTTCGATGGAGAAAAGCAAGTGATTGAGGGAAAATCGTACAAAAAATATAAATGTGGTTGATCAATTTGTAAGGGGGTCATATACAATATGGGTAATGTCGTATTTAGATTTTTTAATTCAGGTGTTTCGTATAGTGTCAGATGGAATATGTTATTATTTTTAGCTCTTGTTATTATCTGAAGGCTTTAAAGGGACTCTTCTTAATAATATGATAACAATACTGTGACGTGGATGGCCGGGTGTTTTGTCCTGTGTGCAATAAAAACAATCACTGTATTGATATCAGCTTATTGGCTTTAAACGTTGTTTTTTTTGTTGGTTATTCTAATACATTAACATAAACCACAACACGAATACAAATGTTAAACACAAACATTAACAATTCACCGTAAAAAAAAATGTGTAGCTTTAAAATTATTGTTTGTCTTACACAGTTGTTTTAATCCATAGGTATGAATGTGAGTGTGAATGGTTGTTTGTCTATAGGTGCCCTGTGATTGGCTGGCGACCAGTCCAGGGTGTACCCCGCCTCTCACCTGAAGACAGCTGGGATAGGCTCCAGAAGACCTGTGACCCTGGAGAGGATAAGCGGCATAGAAAATGGATGGATGGGTGTTTAGTTACTCAACTACAGAGAGTACTAGTACACTAGTACTACAGCACCTAGTACACTCTGGAGATGAGTAAACATCTTTGCCTACTATACTATGAGGTGTTATTATTAAAAAAATGCATTAGTGCAAATAAAGACCTGCCCTCTAATAAACACCATATCCCTTACAGACACACAGGAACTGTAAAATCATATAATGTCTCAGATCAGATGAGTGTGTGACTCCCCTTGAAAATGCCCACACAGTGTACTAAAAACAACTTCCTGGACATGTGGAAGCTGTTGACCAATCAGAAGGCAGCGTGGAAATCATGCCAGCATCAGCATCAGCAGAGTGTGTGCGTGAGCGTGCATGCGTGTGTTGCATGTCGTTGCAGCCTCCTCGGAATTAAAACAGAATCCAGTCCGTGCAAGAAGGCGCATCCAGGTCGAGCCTCTCTCTCCACCAACACCGCCTTGCTCCATGTGCTTGGCGGCTGCAAATGGAAGCCGAGGTGCTGCTGTCCCCCCCCGTGATGGCGGACGTCAACGGCAACAATAAGCTGGCCAGCGCCGAGTTGGAGGTGCTGAAGCTCCAAGAGCTGGTCCGCAAGCTGGAGAAGCAGAACGAGCAGCTGAGGACGAGGGCCAACGCGGTAAACAATTGTCCCATCGCCTCCCATCATCACCACCACCATCCTCCTCTTACTCCTCCTCCTCCTCCGCAGCAGCAGCAGCTCCCGGGCTCGCTGGTTGCTTGTCTACCCGCAGCTAGGGACCATTTCTCGGTCAAGTGTGAGCCGTGCGCCCGGGAGCCCTTCGCTTATTTTCAGCCGAGCTCGTCGTCGTCGTCTCCTGATGCAGCCGAGGAGGAAGTGGAAGATGAGGATAAGGATGGAAACACGACGGTTCTGGATGAGGTTGACATACTGGATCTTAGCACCGTGCTCCCTGCAACACAGCCCGATAGCTGGTAATATTACTTTATTTTCTAACCATATCTACTCTACTTTGCATGAATGCATTTAAACCCGAAGCAATGCTTTGTAGGCCAGATGCAACAATTTAGCACCTGAGTGCAACAAAAGGATTCTATCGATCAAAGTAGGCCCACAAATGGTGTTAAACTGTGCATGAGTAAGCACTAAATGATTCAAAATGTCCTGTGTAAAGCTTTAATTCAGTGCTTGGTGACTTGTTTTTTTTTAGCCTTTTGTAGTGCAAGGAATCATATTTGGTACTACACTGATTACAGTAGGTGCTAATGCTAATAGTGAAAAAACTTGTAAAAATTGTAATTAAATTACGCACAAACATGGTTAATAAAACTATATGGATGCTCTAATTGATTGGCCACAGATCAATTTCCGTAAAAAAAAAAAAAAACATGATCAGTTTATGTAGTGGTTAGCATGTTGGCCACACAGTCAAGAGATGTGGAAGATCTGGGTTTGAATCTCTGTTGTGTATCTCTGTGTGGAGTTTGCATGTTCTCCCCGTGCATGCGTGGGTTTTCTCCGGGTACTCCGGTTTCCTCCCACATTCCAAAAACATGCTAGGTTAATTGGCGACTCCAAATTGTCCATAGGTATGAATGTGAGTGTGAATGGTTGTTTGTCTGTATGTGCCCTGTGATTGGCTGGCGACCAGTCCAGGGTGTACCCCGTCACTCGCCCAAAGACAGCTGGGATAGGCTCCAGCATACCCCTGTGACACTCGTGAGGATAAGCGGCATAGAAGATGGATGGGTGGAAAGACAAAAAAAAAAAGACTACATGTAACAAAAGCTTTTGTGTGTGTAATTCATGGGTGGGCAACCTGCGGCACATGGGCCATGTATGTCCTGCAAGAAAATCTGATGCGGGCCGCAATGCACATTTACACAAAAAAATCTAATTTTATAGGAATGCTTATAACAAGGAACTAGTGGTTACCACACAGGCCACACAGCTCGGAGACCCGAGTTCAATTCCACCCTCGTCCATCTCTGTGTGGAGTTTGTATGTTCTCCCCATGCATGTGTAGGTTTTCTCCGGGTACTCCGGTTTCCTCCCACATTCCAAAAACATGCTAGGTTAATTGGCGACTCCAAATTGTCCATAGGTATGAATGTGAGTGTGAATGGTTGTTTGTCTATATGTGCCCTGTGATTGGCTGGCCACCAGTCCAGGGTGTACCCTGCCTCCCGCCCGAAGACAGCACCCCCACGACCCTTGTGAGGATAAGCGGTAGAAAATGAATGAAGGAATGCTTATAATAAGGCAAAAGAAACTCCCAAATGCCTCTAAAATAGAATAATACAGAGTAGGCCATGCATGGTGACATCATGGAGAGGAAATGTACTGTATTTCCAAGCAGGTCAGTGTCCACCGCTTCATATCTGGGATGACTGCTGCTTGTGTGATGATGTGATGATGTGGAAAGTGGAGCACACGGATGAATGCAGCCATGATCGGATCCAACATTGAGATGTTTTTTTTTTTTATGTCATCGCCATTCTCCCATTGAGTCGAGACAAGCCATCGACCCCGAGTAGACATCTAACTGTGACCTAGTTGCTAAATAAGGGGTCAGACTCCAGTTGAGATGTCTCATGTGGTGCTAAGCATATTTGTAGTGTTGCCATAGTTTCCACTGAGCTTCCTTATTTCCTCAAATCGTCACCTCCAGTCTAATAGATGCCGGGTATGTTGTCCATGTAGTTTTACTACGGAACTACTTAATACCTCAAAATCCTTCTTATTTTCCCTTTAGGAAAAATAACATCTTTACCATAATGTATTTATTACAGTACACTGTAATGGCATCTGTAAGGCTGCACGTGTAATAAACACCTTTCCCCTAATATATGCCTAGTACTCTCTGCAGTTTACTAAAGAAAAAGAATAAAGGAAAGGAAGAGGAAATATAATGGCTGTATTATTGTGAAAATCCATACAAATGAACACCTTACCCCAATAGACGCCTGGTAGTCTCTGCAGTTAAGTAAATAAATGCCAGCCTCTCACTATGAGAAAATGTGATATTATTAAAAACATGTTTATACAAATGCAATGCTTTACCGCTAACAGAAATAAACACCTCCTCTTGAGTAAATGCCTCACTCAAATTGAGTAGAAAAATTCCTTTGTCTTCTACATTAATCTGCTCTACCTTACCCCAAATAAGCATACCAAGGTTTTATATGTCTTAGCTGTATGCGTGGGTATGAAGGTGTTGCTAGAAAATTATTTTCAGTCTTGTGCAGCCAATGGTTGCTATGGCAATAAAAACAGCACTGTTAACGCGTCCCTTATAAACGTGTCCCGGTGTGTGTCTCAGGCTCTACGTAAGTCCCAGAGCCAAGCTGCAGGGCAGCGACAGCGGCCTCAGCCCTCTACAGTGGTGCAGGCAGGTCCTGGACCACCCGGGACCAGAAGTGGAGCTGGCCAGGATGACGCTGTGCCACAGATTGGACCAAGGTAAACTGCAACAAGGATTAACATCCTACAACATGTGGACATCTGTCTTTCTCTGGCTGTGGACATGTGACGCTAAGCTGGGACACATGTTGCTCTACATGTCTCCACGTGCTACAAAATAATATATAGAACATAATATATAGTAAAAATGCATATCAATTATGGACTTAATGCCTAGAATAAAAACAAATATGAGCTTGTAGGCTTTGATGGGGGTAATAAAATGTCTGCATTATATAAAAGATAAAACAGCCTAAATGTAAAGTTGGGTCTGTTTACTTCTGATTTGGAGAGCGGGACGTAACCTACATGTGCAATCCCTGCTTATCCCAAAAAAATCTGTAGTTTAGTCCAATAATCTGTTGTCGTTAATCTAACTCATGTGGACATGTACAACATCAATAGTGCAATGTCGGCGGCAGATTAATACTTGACCGGCTTACAATATAATCAATTTGCCAACCCGACGCTATTTTTCTGTGTGTTTTTAGCCAAGCGGTGGCGAGGAACGTCTTCCGTCCGTCCTTACAGCTGTATAGACGGGCTGTCCACCCTCAGCTGCCCGGTCCAGCCTTACACTAAACCTGCTGTGCTAACCGAGTCCACAGGTAACGCAATGGCGACACATAAATAATATACTTTGGTTTTAAAAACCTGCTTAGCTAACGTCGTATATGTTGCAGGCAAAATGAATAGGATAGTATAATAGTAGTGTAGTTTAGTATCAGTTACGAGACGCCCAGGGTCCATAAGGTGCAGCAGCATGAAAAAAACAAAGAATAATTATTTTTAAACCTGCTAAGCTAACTTGAGCTACATTTCAGGCAAAATGGATAGGTTTTTAGCAATTTAGGTCAGTTTCTGGATTCCCTTGGGACGTAAGGAAGGTGCAGCAGCTTGAGAAAATGAAGAAAATGTTTTTTAAAACTTGCTAAGCTAACTTTGGCTGTGGTAAAGGCAAAATGGATGTGATGTTAGTAGGTCAGCTTAGCTTAGCTTTACTTTAGCTTTGGTTTGGTTTAGTTTAGTTTAGTTTAGTTTAGTTTAGTTTAGTTTAGTTTAGTTTAGTTTAGTTTAGTTTAGTTTAGTTTAGTTTAGTTTAGTTTAGTTTAGTTTAGTTTAGTTTAGTTTAGTTTAGTTTAGTTTAGTTTAGTTTAGTTTAGTTTAGTTTAGTTTAGTTTAGTTTAGTTTAGTTTAGTTTAGTTTAGTTTAGTTTAGTTTAGTTTAGTTTAGTTTAGTTTAGTTTAGTTTAGTTTAGTTTAGTGAATTACAACAAGCCAAGGCAGAAGGCACAGCAGCTTTGGAAAAATGAAGAAAATTTGTTTTTTTTAAACTTGTTAAGCTAACCTTAGTTATGTTAAAAGGCAAAATAGATTTTAGCATCAAACATTGGACACACAATGACTCCAAGATAGGTACAGCAGCTTGAGAAAAACAAAAAATAACTTTTTAAATTTTAAAATCTGCTAAGCTAATTTATGCTACGCTAAAGGAAGCCTGGATATGTTTTTTATGGGCATTTGGCAACTTTTCTTGATTGACAGAAGGGAAATGTAATGACCAATGAATCAATGAGTTATTTCCAGGTATCTATCTCTGAATGTTGTGAACTCCTGGTTCCATGCCAGTAATGGATTTGCATGTTATTCCATCGGAATTAAAGCCTGCTTTTTTTCCATCCTCTCCCTACATCCAAGCTCTGTCATCAGCGCCGATAGCAGCATCTCCATCCTCATCACCCGGGCCTCCTTTAGTCCAGTCCACCCTCCCTCTCAGGACCAGCTGCAGCCTCAATGACAGAGCCCCCACCTTCCTGTCAAACTCTGCCCTGCACAGTAAGGCATTCTTATTACATAGAGTATGTGATTTTTAAGAGAAATCATTTTTTATGGACTATTAAAATCATGATTAGGTTTTGCATACACACATGAATCATATATTCACCTTGTATGTTTGTGTTTTAGATGTGGGTCGGCAACGTGCGGCCATCAGCCCCCAGTCTTCCGTAGACAGCGAGGCGGGCATCTCCGAGCTGGAGGACGACTCCATTTCCATGGGCTACAAACTGCAGGATATGACAGACGTGGAGGTCATGGCTCGACTTCAGGAGGAGAGTGAGTTGCCTGGTCCAGATCTTCTACTTCATCCCCATAAACGTCTTAATAACCTCTATCCACCTGCTACATAGGTCTGCGTCAGGACTACGCGTCCACCTCGGCCACGGCCAGTCGTCGCTGCTCCAGCTTCTCCTTGAACTCTCTGAGACGCAGCGAGGTGGACTTGGAGGAGGATGATGAGGAAGACGAGGGCTACGACCAGCTGCCTCCACCGCAGCCTCGACTGTTCCGTACGGGATCCATGCAGCGCAGTGGAGGGGGTCTACCTCACTCACACACCTTCTCCAGCTTCAGAGACTGCAGACGAAGCTCCAACGCCTCAACCTTCTCACTGGCTGCACTCGTGCCGTACAATGCAGGGACATCGGGTCTGAGCACAGACACTCACTACAGAAATAGCACAGGTACAACTATATATATATACTATATATACTATTATTAAGGTAATACTTACCAAGACCAGTCAGGGGGTATGCATATATGCAGTATATGTCTCAAAGTCGCAATAAATAACAATAAGATGGCTGCCTAGCTTAGCTTTTCATAGCGTAGTCTACATTAGCTTAGTTTAGCCCAGCACTGTGTTGTTTTAGCTTATCATATATAGATTTCTTAGATTCTTATTTGTCTTATTTTTATCCTTTCTTAGCTTTGTTTCTATATCTCAGCATAATTTATTTCAGCCTGGCTGTGTTATGGTGTCTTAGTTAATTGTTGCTTGACTTAGCTTATTTGTATCTAGGTCTATCTTATCTTAGCGTATCTTATGTTTAATTGAGATTTCTAATGTGTATTTTAGCATCTTTAGCTTGAATGTTATTTTACCTCATCTTAGCTCATTTAAGTAAGTTAAATGTATCGTATCTTAACATATATCATATTTCAGCTTAGCTCATATTAGCTTAGCTTAGCTCGACTTTTCCAGTATCCTAGCATGTCTTTTTTTAATGTAGCTCATTCTCACTTAGCTTAGCTTAGCTCAACTTTGTTTTGAGTATCCGAGCATAACTTGTTTAAATTATTCATTCATTCATTTTCTATGCCACTTGTCCTAACTGGGAGTTTAACTTTATTACCTTAGCATATCAATTTGAGCTTTAGCTTATCTTAACTTAGCTTAACATTATATTTTATATCCTATCATATCTTACTTTAGCTTAATTTAGCTGAACTTTGTTTACAATTTCCTAGCATGGCTTATTTTATTTTAGCATATTTTTATATTGTTTTGAGTGTCCTAACATATTTTATTTTATCTTACTTTAGCAGAACTTGCTGTAGCTTAGCTAATTATAGCGGAGTTGAGATCCTAATACTTTTAATTTATCCTTACCAAGCTTACTTTTACTTAATAATTGCTGAGTTAATCCGATCACTTATCTTAGCTTATATTATATTATTTACAGGCGAATTATATTATTCGCTTATATTATTATTATATTATTCAATTATTCAGCGGAGTTATGATTTTTTTGTCTTATCAAATACTCTTATTTCAGACTACTAGGGTTTGATATTTTTGTTGGATAGATATGAAACTCCGGAGAAGCATGCCCAACCTGATCCGAGCTCCAAGCATGCCCAGTGTTCCCTGTTTGGCCCCCTCTTCCATGGTCCCACCCTCCCACGGCCCCTCTTCTCTCCCTACGATGTCGTCCCTCCGAAGCAGCCAGAGCTTTGATTCATCCAGCGGCCTTGCACGTCTCCAGTCGTCCAGTAAGATGTTCTTGTTTTTGCGTTTTGGAGTTCTGTAAGATGTCCGTGTAAATGTGTCGTCTCCTCTATGTGCTCAAGTTCCCCCTCCAGGCCAGCTGAGTCAACGCGTCCAGAGTGTGGGCAACTTCCCCGCCGCCCCTCGCCAACTCTTTAAAGCCACGGCCTACGTGAGCCCCACCGTCCTGCAGGGGCCCGCCTCCTTGTCCACCTCTACCAGCCTGCACTCCATCCCCAGCAGCACTGCCCTGCCTCAGACCCTCAAGCCCGCCGGAAGTTCAGTACCGCTGCCTGTAAAGACCACCACCGCCGCACCTGGCCAGTCTGCTTTTCCCCGCAGCTCGCTGCCCCGTCCAGCCTCTTTTGTGGGCATCAGCGGAGTTTCACGCTCGAGCAAGATCTCCCAACCAACACGCAGGTAAGACCAAATACAGTATACATCCACTAGTTAGTCACTTTAACATGTCAAACCAAGGTCATTAAAAACTACTAATAAGTGATGCTGCGACCAGTAAAGACTTGCAGTACCTTGTGATTTATATTTGTACATCAGTTTTCCATTACAATGGAATATTTTATTTATATTATTTATTATGAATTCAATTTATTTTAGTGCCTTGACAATGAAATGTATATAACATGTTATGTTATGTGTTGTTATTCATTGTAACAGAATTTCAAATATAGACGTCATAATGTCATTGTATGGTCATATCACCTCGTACTTCGGTACGGGACAAATAATTAAAAAATTTAAAAAAAAAAACAAAACTGTATTATGGAAAGCAGGAAGTGAACAAATGTAATAGTTACTGATTGTAAAAGTACCAGATGGAGGGGTAGGTTTTAATAAGCTTTGCTTCTTCCTACTCCTCTTGGACATGTGGAATTGTGAACTGATTATGTGATGCATTCAATTGTAATCTGATGCATGTTCAAATGAAATAAAACCATTACCATTACCATTATTCTCCTTACTTGCCTTGCAGTATGCTGACTCCGCCAAAGAGCCTGGCTTCCCTGACCACCCTGAGGGATGCCAGCTGGAAAGACGGCTGCTATTAACTCCCAATAATTCCAGATGTATGGTAATAATACGATTATTAATACTGATTATTATGACAAACAGGGTCATGCTGCATTACTGCAGTAACAGCATCTGTCCAGAGGAGGCAGTCATGAGCTGCTACCCAAGAGAGACTGTTAAGTGTTTTGTTTTTTTTGTTTTTTAACTCTTCTTCTGAATGAAGTAAAGAGCTGTATGAGGCTGGCTCTCATACGTTACTTGCAATATTCAGCTTATTACTTACTTAAATGTCAACTCTTTTCTTGTTGTGGTTTCTCTGCAAACTGAAAACGTCACGCTTTTTCTATAATATGCTTTTTTTATATATATCTCACATGGCTCACTTTGCAAACTTTTCTCACTGTGGTGTAAAATATGATGATGAAAAATCAGTTTTTGTTCCATCGTGTGCCTGTTTGGAAGTACTGTGTCATATTTCATATCCGCTTCTATGTACTGGCCGCACCTGCAGCACTTTTATCGCAATTATGAGAAATCTTTTTTGGAGGGTTGCTTAAATTATCGCAATTCTTTAACGTGTGATGTTAGTTTTTTTGGTGTGTGTTTTTATTAAGTTTTGTTTTTGAGTGCTTTTTAGTAAAGTAATACTTTGATTAATGTGACTGCTGCAATGATATTGCACATCAACTCTGCCGAGTTTTATGTACCATAGGAATTTTTAAAGTCAAATTAAAAAAGTTTTGAAAATATAATATTCTACACCTCCTACCTGGCAGCTCTAAACGCAGCATCCTTCTATAAATATATTCACTATCTCTCCTCTGGACATGTCAGAACCATCTCAGTCTGGCCTCTTCGACTTTATCTCCAAGGTCTCTAACATGTAATGTCCCTCTGATGTACTCCTTCCTGATCCTATCCATCCTGGTCACTCCCAATGAGAACCTCAACATCCTCATCTCTGCTACATCCAGTTCTGCTTCCTGTCTTTTCCTCAGTGGCACTGTCTCTAGACCAAACAACATGGCTGGTCCCACCACAGATTTGTATACATTTCCTTTCATTTTAGCTGAAACTCTTCTATCACACGTCACGCCTGACACTTTTCTCCACCCATTCCATGCTGCCTGCACACGCTTCTTCACCTCCTTTTCACAATATCACAATATATGGCAACACTTGCCGAAAAATGTCTGAAATGTATGAAATGTCATGGGCAGACGGGACCTGTCTGAGAGGCTGCGTTGTCTCCACTCGCCAGAAGTTGAGCCGCAGTGTGGAGCTGCCCTCTGCCTTCTCCTTCCTTATCACCATCCACAAGACCATCCAGCAACAGGATCGCCGTACTGCAAAATAGCAAAAAATATGGCATGTGGTGCACTAAATGAATTCACATTTTTTTACAGTGGAACAAATGGACATTTTAAGACGATTATTATATATTAATATTTTATAATTTATTCAATTGGACTTATATGCATATGGAACAAATAAAAATGATAGAGTTTCCAAAATCTACATTACATTTAAATGTTAATTAGATAACTATTTAAAAGACAATATTTCATTGACGTCATTGAGTTGTTTAACCTTGTTTTCATACAAATATGTGGAGGGAAATATTGAATATTTTTTTTGCTGGAGTTAAACACTCGTTTTTAAACATTAAACAACATGGCTTTTCAACAGCTTTCCATGAGAAATTGACCCAGTTATGACAGCCAATCACACTCGTACTTTCTCTCTGACGTGCCAAGTTTGTGGCGGAGAACGGAAGTTTTGTGTACGGACTTCACAATAAGAGAATAGCAATTCCAGATCCACTTCAAGTATGAAATATGGTGTATAAAATGTAATTAGGTTTGTTTAAAATGTTTACAAGTTTTATTTGTGCTACTGGATAGCGCAGTCTTTGACAAACAAACATATATACATACATACAGATTTTATTTTGATACTCGAATGTTTATTCGACCCCCGGCTAGAACTGTCTATTTGTCTCGAAGCATTAAGCGTTACGCATCGAACGACGCATTAATGGCGGACCTAAAGTGGACATTATGGTGATTCCGCGGCTTAAAACAGGCTTTGAGGTACGCAGATCTCAAGCGAGAGGTAACAGGTCACTGGTAATGTATTTTAAAACATAACTTTGACATCTTCTCCGGAGCGGATGTGTTCTTGTTGGTTGGCGGAACGGGTGGAGCGTGAGGCGGCTTTTTATCTGAGACCTACCGCGACATAATTTCGCAAAAATAGACCCCAAAAAATGGCTTCCTTTTTGGGTTGCTTCAATGGCCCCGAGGTGTTGGAGGACGTCAATCACGCCGGGGGTCTGATGAGGGAGTTGAAGGCATTGTATGATAGTCGTCTTCTCTCGGACGTCACCATCGAGGTTGACCCCGCTGGAGAGCCCCTGGAGCCTGGTGGTGGTGGTTATGATGAGAGGCCACGGGGTGACAGCTCCATGGAGCTGTTCCTGTGCAGTCGCAACGTCCTCGCCGCCGCCAGCCCCTACTTCAAGAGCATGTTCACCGGTGGCATGAATGAGAGTGTCCAGGAGAAGGTCGTTATCCGTGGAGTGGACGTTGAGTCCATGTCAGTCATCGTGGACTACTGCTACACAGGAACGGTGACCATCACGGAGGGCAACGTGCAGAGGTTGTACGCCGCTGCCAACATGCTGCAGTTGGAGTACATCAAGGACGCTTGCTCCAGCTTCATGACCCGCCGCCTTGACCTCTCCAACTGCGTAGGAGTACTAAAATTTGCGGACACCTACGACAACCCAGAGTTAAAAGCTAGCGCTCAGGCCTTCATCGCTATGAACTTTGGCCAGCTGTGTGGTGGAGGGGAGCTGTGCGAGCTAGATCTTGTCCAGCTTAAGGAGCTTCTCTCCTTGGACACGCTGGACGTGGACTCTGAGCGGAAGGTGTGCTCGGCTGCTCTTCAGTGGATCGAGGTCAACGCTCCGCAGAAGAAGGAAGATGCTTTGCAGGCGCTGAGATGCGTACGCTGGAACCTGTTCACTGACAAGGACAAGCGCTACCTCGAAGGGCTGGTGGCGAGCCCTTTCATCGAGAAGTACTTGGAGTCGTTCTTCAACGGGCCTGCCGGGGCCGGCTGCTGTGCCTTGTCTGCGTCCCTGGATGTCCCCAAACACAGGATAGGTGTCAGTGCCAAGGAAATGATCCTCTTCTTTGGTTTACCCAACGACCACATTATATGCTGCGACCCGTACTCTGAGGATCTCTACTTCATCTCTCCTCCTCTTGTGGACCTCAGCAGCCAGGATTACAAACACTCCACCATGGAGTCCCTCATCGCATGTTCCACTCCAGAAAACAACCTCTATCTGGCATCCCACCTGTCCAAACACTTCTGGCAGTACAACCCGGTGCTCAACACCTGGAAGGAGCTAGCAGAGAGACCGCTAGGGAGGATCCACTCGGGGATGGGGTACCTCAATGGTCATGTTTACCTCCTCGGAGGGAGGAACCCAGTCACGGATGCCCGCCTGAAGGAAGTGGAGTGCTATAGCGTCCAGAGAAACCAGTGGACCTTTGTGGCGCCTTTGCCTCATTCGTTAGGTAAAATGCAAGTGGTGGCATTGAACGATCACCTGTACGTGGTCAACAAGAGGCGCATGCTGTGCTACGACCCTCGCCGCAACCGCTGGCGCCACTGTGGCTCGCTGCGCCGCGATAAGCTGCACAAGGCGTGCGTGTACCAGGACCAGATCATCTGCGTGTGCGATATCCCCGTAGTGAAGGCCTACAGCCCGGCTAGGGGGGAGTGGCGGCGGCTGGGCGACATCCCCATCGACAGCCGCGCCCTTAATTATCAGGTGATCCAGCACGGTGGCAAGCTCCTCCTCCTCACACAAACGCTCCTTCAGCACAACAAGAACCGTGTCCTCATGCACGAGTACGACCTGGTGCAGGAGAGCTGGAAGACCGTCATGGCTGTCTACGTGTCCACGCTGGGGCCCGTGTGCGTTTCCACTCGAGTCTACCCGGCGTGTCTCGGTTCGGCGCACAGTTTCTCCATGGAGGAGGATGACGACAGCGGTTCCAGTGCCGACTGGGACTTGGACGGCTTGACGGACGCAGATTCTGACTCGGGCAGCTCCAGTTCGTTCTCTGACGAGAACTGGTAGTGGAGACTTGGATCTATTCTACTTTGACAGGGTTACTGGTCCCCCATGCAGAAGCACAAGCTAAACACAGCTGGTATTCTTTAGCGCTTATTGTGTTCATGGTGAGCTGGAGCCTACCCCAGCTGACTTTGGCTCAGTTAAATGTTTTGAGGAGCTTGTTAAATTACAGTTCTTCTGAGATTGTATTTATTCTTTTAAGATTAGCAAGCCGAGCTGGATAAAATCTCCTAGTGGGCCATGTAAGGACCATGAGTCTTCCTATGGAGTCTTAAGTTTACAGTTTTTGGGCTGCTGTTCCTAAACTTGCAGAATGGTCATGAAGCTTGGTAGTAAAATCTTCCATACGTCAACCTTTTGATGTCATTGTGTTGATTTGATGCTATGTTTTGTTTTGTTTGTTTGAAGGCCTAAAAAAAACCAAATCAATAACATGGTTTGTCCATAACATAACATGCTGTCTATGTTCTTCTCTTTCCTCTCGTCAAAAAGCCAAAGAAAAAGGGAAATGCATGCGCAATTACTCCACAATTACACTGACCTGAGGTCTCACATGGTGCATGATGTCAGAATTTTTAGGAATGAAAATATCGCTGCGAAGACTAATTTAGTGGTTCAACTGTAATAGCTTTTTATGTTTTTGGATGGATTTTGCATACAAATGTCTCGTATTGAAAGCAGCATTCACACACCCAAACAAGACATTAAAGCCACCGTCTCGCCAAGGCCTCTTCGAGCTTGATTTTCAGCCTGTGTCAGAGAAACAGCTGGTGGGTTCATAAAGGGCTGAAACCCGAGTAGATGCGACGTCCACACATATTAGACCTCATTTAAGGAGACTTCTAATGTGAAACACAGACACCCCCAAATGGAGACAATAACAATGCTTTCCTTTTGGATTTCAAAGACAATTTTTGGACAAAGTGGTTGCAATGATGTCAAAAAGGAAGCTGCTAATACTGCTGGGTTGTATTTTATAAGGCCTGCAAAGGGAGCACATAGCTTTTTAAGATGTTTCTTCAGGTAGCAGCCTGGGCACAAAGGTGACAGAGACAGACAGGTGATGATTGCTGCCATCTGTTTTTTGCACTTTCTTTGGCCAATTTCTTAAAAGTGTGAAATATTTTCTGATGCACATGCGTGTTGTGTTTGAATTGTAGCCATCATGCGCTGTGCTCACCGGGCCAAAATATTAAGTACACTCCCAACCCCCATAAAGAGCCATATTTAGCTCAGAAACAGCTCTTGGTATTATGAAGTGAAACCCCACATTGTTGTATAGCATCTCATTAAGCAGTGTATGTGTACCTAATATTGTGGCCAGTGAGTGTATTATGCCGACTCAGGGTATCCTTACCTTAAATTAAATGAATGATGTATGTGGATTTTTATCAGTGTTTTTGTTACGTATAAGGGTTTATATCAGTGTTTTTGTTTTCATTATTTGCCATTGACACCCTCAAGATTTAAATTATTTCATTTACATTTTCTTAAAAGTTATTAGCTGACTGAGTTATTGATTCTGTCTTAATAATGTAGTTGTTGGCGAAAACTACAATAGTTTCCACTCATTCACTTCCCTGTAACAATTGTGTTGTTATTGTTAGATTTACGACTTTATAGTATAATGATGCAATTTTAATACATATTCCTCATGTGTGTGTGTGTGTGTGTGTGTGTGTGCGAAACAAAATAATTTTTATTGTACCTCTCAAATAAACCATGCAGTCCCAAGGATAGAGAGTTGTTGACGTTTCATTTTCTATCTCCGTTCTCGTTAGTTCTCGCGATATTTCCTCCCCAGTCATTTCAGCTGCATCGGCTTCACACACAGGAGCGAGAAGATGAGCGATGGCAATAGAACACAAAGCCGGCAGTGAGGACTTTGACACCGTTTTTGTCGACTCCGTGGAGCTGTCGTCGTCATACCATGACCGTAACTGTCGTGTGTTCAAAATCATAGTCATAGGTGACACCAGCGTGGGGAAGACGTGTCTGACTTACAGGTTCTGTGGCGGTTCTTTTCTGAAGAACCCCGAGGCGACCATTGGCGTTGACTTCAGGGAGAAGACGCTCGAGCTCGACGGGGAGGTCATCAAGGTGAGACAGCCATGCTAGCACACAAAAACACACATGTATGAAATATATAATAATAGCGTGGAAAGACTGAGACTGAGAGGGGGGTATGAGGGCTATTACAATGGCGACAAAACAAACACTTTGACTTGCAGATAGACTAGCGAAAAGTACAGGGTGTACCCCACCTCTCGCCCAAAGTCAGCTAGGATAGGCTCCAGCATACCAAGTGAAGACAAGCGACATAGAAAATGGGGCACTGACTATTTATATTGGGAAGCAATTTATTATTTTTTTTAGTGAATTTAATTTTGGGGGGGGGGGGGGGGGGTGTTTACAGAGATGTTAACAGATATTTTTTTCGCAAGTCCAAGTCATGTCTCAAGTCTTTGGTCACAAGTCCAAGTCAAGTCGCAATTCCTTGTGGGGTCAATCAATCAATCAGTAATAAATAAATATAATAATAATAATAAAACGGCAAATAATAAAAACTTAAGAAACCACATATAGTTGGTGGGTAGACAAATTATTTTTTTCAGATTAAAATGAACAAAGCATTGTTAGAGCCCTGTAGACATGACAAAACACAACTATAGTCACATTTATACTTTTTTTTTTTTTTTTACAACATATTGCGCAACTGCAGGGTCTTGAGACACATGCTAACTCGCAAACTAGAGAGCTAGCGACCTAAACGGTAGCCTCCAAGTTATTTACTTTAAACTTCAAAAGCCAAAAACTTACCACTTCCACACGGATAGGGAGGATAACTATTAACAGTTATTTAACCTTTAACATGAACATTAATCAAACGTAATAATTTTTTCTGGGTACATGATACCATACAGAATCCATATCAAACTTGCGCGGGCCGCACTAACATTAAACTTTCATATCAAGGCGGGGGCCTCAAACTAGTGTGGCCCGCAGGCCGCGTGTTTGAGACCCCTGGTCTAAGCCAAGTCTCAAGTGTCAGACATGTCATGTCTTTTCTCATTTAATCCCAGCCATTTTTCAAAAGACAACCCCTTTAATACTAGCTTCTTCTTCTTAATTTATTTCAAACATGCATACTATGTTACATTATTGTTTCTCACATATACACTTACAATACAATACACTTACAATATCTATTTATATATATATATATATATATAGAGAGAGAGAGAGAGACATATACATACATACATACACACACATAACACCTCATTACTACACATGTCTGAAAAGGAGCAGGAAGAAGCAAAGCTTATTAAATCCTACCCCTTCTCCACACCATAGCAGTTACCAATTCAATAAGTGATTTTTTCCACACATATAATCACAGAATCTTACATAAGACAAAACAACAACTCCTCAGGTATACTATATATTGAGAAACTTTACCCACAGTTTTTGTTCAAATAAGCTGCATAATTGTTACAAACAAGCCTACAAGATGTTTCAGTTGAAACATTTCTGTGATTTGGGACACTGGATGTCATAAACGGGTGATGCTGGATCCCGCAGTCAAACCAGTTGAGAACCACTAACTGGACTAAATAACACTTACGCCCCTTTAGACAAAAAGAGACAAGACAAGTAGCAGTGGTTGCAACGTCTTTCTTCAGTTACACAATATTATATTGTTAATACTGTTCCCACATTAGGTTTTAATATTTATTTCTTTGGGGCCAGTTGCAGATATGGGACACGGCGGGCCAAGAGCGTTTCCGGAAGAGCATGGTGGACCACTACTATCGCAGCACCCACGCCGTCATCTTCGTGTATGACGTAACCAGTCTGGTCACCTTCCAGAGCCTCCCCGAGTGGATCGAGGAGTGTGGGCGTCACTCTGTGGGGCCCCTGGTGCCCCGCGTAGTGGTGGGGAACAAATGCGACCTGAGGGACCGCCGTGAGGTTCCCACATCGGCGGCCCAGTGCCTCGCGGACACACACAACATGCCCCTGTTTGAGACCTCTGCCAAGGACCCCACCGAGGAGGAAAATGTGGATGCCATTTTCCTGACTTTGGCCTACAGACTGAAGAGCCACAAACCTCTAAGACTGAAGCAGCCCACTGCTGAGGGTGACGTCAGGTATCGGTGGAGGCCCAAAAAGCAGGAGGCGGGAACTTGTCAATGCTGATAAGCCCCGCCTCCACAACAATACTATATACCTTAATCAGTCTGCTGTTAGGCACAGGCTGGCAAGTTTGCACTATATTTCAATTGAAATGCATGGCCACATATACAAGTGTAGCAAATATACAGTATGTTTTTAGATATTTTGTCAAAAAATATATACTGTTGGGTGCACTTTATTTTTTATTATGTAAAGATCTGATATGCAGACATAAAGTATGCTGCAAATCGTTAAAAAATTATTTTTTTTTACGTTTTTCAATGTCATTTCCATCAATATACATTTTTCATCCAAACATATAGGATGATAGCTATATTTGTCAATTACTCACTGTGATTAATGGACAAAAAAACCCAATAACCTTGAATTACAGACATTTCTTTGAAATTCATCAAATGCCACAAAGTGACATGATGTGGATTTTCTGTGCAAGTGATTCTTCTCTTGCATACACATCGCCAGCTAAATAAAGTGGTTTGATCCAGAAGATTTGGGCTGTTTTTTGTCGTTGTTGTTGATGTTTTGCTGTTAAATGACTTGATTTAAACATAATACTTATGTTTCAATAGTTTGTTTCTTTCCCTGCGATTGGCAGGCGACCAGTCCAGGGTGCACGCCGCCTCTTGTCCAAAGACAGCTGGCATAGGCTACAGCATACCTTGCGACCCTAGTGAGGTTAAGCGGAATAGAAAATAATCAATGGATAGTTGTTTCTTGTACCTAATTTGTATTGCAAAATATTGTTAGAATTAGAATTAATATATAATTTTACTTTTTATGTAACTCACATTGTATATATTTTTCCAAATATATATATTTTTTACTTTGCTGCTTTTAAAGCCCCAATATAAATATTTTTCTAAAATTTATTTTAGAATTAATCATGATTCAGTATATACTAATTTTCATACACAGAAAATACACAGAAAAACCCTTCTCCATCTTGTAACTATGAAAGAACAGAGATCATAAAATGAGTAATTTCATATTTATTTAAACATTTATATTACAATTTCATATTGTTTCCAATGCATAATGTTATATACCATAAAAAACATTTTACTTGAGTAAGCGAATAGTGCCCCACAGTGGCCAACGCTGGAATTACTATTGCTATGTTCAAATAGCCTCGGAGTTTAACATGAGAACGAGGTCAAACACGGATTATCCTTATCATGTATGTATTTTAACACAATAATTACACCAGAAAAAATAAGGAACGCACATATGAAACATCCATCGAAGTTGCTATTTCTGACACGTTTAACAGTAACATCTGTGACTATCTATCGACGAGTATCGCCATATTGACCAACGTTTAGTAAAAGCTCCTGAAGGCAACACACGACTGGAGCCATCTGTATTCCTGACGAAGCGTCTCTGTGCGGCCATGGTAACACTCCATTGAGTGGGATTCAAAAAGACACCACAAATGCTTTTTCACGCCGGTATGACGACTATTTTCATTTAGTCAGAAACGGTAATTACACGTCTAGTTCTTGTCTTTGTTCATTTTTACAGACGATATGAGGGAGTGGCTTTATGGGCGTTTTCGTTATTATTCACCAGTCGGCTTGTTTTGTTCGTAGGCCTAGACGCTATCGATGCCAATAGCAACAGCAGCTAGCTACATTAGCATACATGGATGGGGCTAACAGGTGCATTCGTGTGGTACCTTATTTGGCTGCATGAGCGGGGCACAACTTTGCAGTCCTCCACCCTTAGTACAATAATAATAAAAGTGAGCATCATTAGCCGTGTTAAGGCAGATTCTCTTTATATGGAATCTTATGACATAGTGTAGGTGTACCTAATGAAGTGTCTTGTGTTTTATCACACAGCTGTCATGCACCATGAATCTATCCGAGATATATGACAACGCCAAAAAGGGTCGTGAGTACGCTTTGCTGGGCAACTACGACTCCTCCACAGTATACTACCAGGGTGTACTCCAGCAGATCCACAAACACTGCCAGACCCTCAGAGACCCGGCACTTAAAGTCAGATGGCAGCAGGTGGGTGCGTTGCTTCTTTCTGTCAATGCTGAATATGAGCTCATCATTTTTGGACATTTATCTTCAGGTGAGACAGGAGCTGACTGAGGAGTGGGAGCAGATTAAAAGCATCATAGGACTACTTGAAGCCTTCAAGTCAGAAAAACCTGTAACAGTACCAGTCCCTCAGTCTGGGGGTAGTAGTGCAGAGGATCCGGCGGCATGGCCGCCCCCCACGCCTGCGGAACACAAGTGAGTAGCAGCAATGAAACAAAGGCCACCATTTGGCTTTGACAATATTTTAATAATCTTATACCATCGCCTCTATTCTAATAGATGTTGTGCCTTACAATAGATACAATAGATCACAAGTAGTTGTGATTAACTTTAGTGTAGCCATTTAGTGTGTCATTATGATTTTTCTTCCATTTATAACATACAAAGTAAATATTGTTGAAGCAGACCAATTACAAATAAAAAAACAACAAAACATATTATATATCATTATATATCATTTAAAATGTGGTGTCCCAAGACTTTTGTAATCTAATGACTCCTACAACAAGGGAACAACAGACCAGTAGACTAGACTAAAGGCATCATCACAAGACTAGGCTGTAGTTTTAACTTGTGATCAACATTCTGTCAATGGTGCATGGTTTGATTCCGGTTAATACAGTATGTGTGGTCCCTTGAGGAATCCTATTGTAGGGAAACGTCCCAACAGCGGAGTGAAGCAACAGAAGAAAGACTCACCCGGTCTGCAGCACAGAGGGGACAGTCAGGAAAGCCGTGGCCAGGCTAAGTCTAAAGGAGACAGGCCGGGAATCAGAGACACTCGCAGCACAAAATCTCATGATGAGGTTAGTTTTATGTAATGAATAGTATCGGTATGAAACCTATTGGAAATATGATCGAACAAACATGTTTTTTTTTCTTCATTAGGGAAAGAAGGGTGAAAAAGACCATAAAAAGTTCGATGGCGGGGGACATGACAGCGACCTAGTGGAGTCACTAGAGCGAGACATTGTGTCCCGCAACTTGAACGTACACTGGTATGACAGCGCACACACACACACACGCACGCAATGTTTTTACTTGCACTGCTGATGGAATTCCTTGGCAAGGAATGACATCGCTGATCTGGAAGACGCCAAGAAGCTGCTGAGAGAAGCTGTGGTGCTGCCCATGTGGATGCCTGACTTCTTCAAGGGGATTCGACGGCCCTGGAAGGTACACATTATATACACACGTCAGTGTTGATTTTACTTAACTTGACGACACGGCCACTTACTTACAGTATTATGTTCATTATGTGTGTCCCATATACACATTTATAGACAGTTGGCTTTTACAGTAACCCCTTGTATTTATAGAAAATCATTTTATCAGTAGTATTTTTGGGGTAAAAAGTTGTATATTTGTGAGAAAGTCATATTGAAATTCATTAATTCATTCAATTTCTACTGCTTGTCGCGGGGGTGCTGTAGCCTATCCCAACTGTCTGCAGGCGAGAAGCGAGGTACACCCTAGACTGGTCGCCAGCCAGTCACAGGGACAAACAACCATTCACACTCACATTCATACCTATGGACAATTTGGAGTCGCCAATTAACCTAGCATGTTTTTGGAATGTGGGAGGAAACCGGAGTACCCGGAGAAAACCCACGCTTGCACGGGGAGAACATGCAAACTCCACACAGAGATGGCCGAGGGTCATATGGAAATTGTCTTGGAAAAAAAAAAAAACAGAATAAATTAATTTTTTTTCAACACATTACGACAGAGTTGTCCAAAAAGACGCATAAATAAATTAAATATTCTGCATTTTTTGTGTGTAATTTTACTTCTACAGTCTACTGCAGGCTAATAAAAAACGAGCTGGGAGGCTCAAATGGCCCTTCGGCCATACTTATGACATTAAAGTGGAATTTTAACAAGACTAAAGTCATATTATACCATACGAAATTCCAAAATTTTCACACACACCTTTATTGTGATTTCAGTCATTTAAAGAAATAATACAGTTGTGATATGCTAATAATATTACAATGTTTTTTTAATACAAAATAATACATTTTCCTTAAACACATTTTCCCCCCCAAAAAATCTGTAATACTATGATATTACAGTATATCTGTATTTATAATATTTATGATAATAATAATAATAGTAATAATAATGAGAATTTAGGCTGCACGGCGGTTGAGTGGTTAGCGTGCAGATCTCACAGCTAGGAGAACCGGGTTCAATCCCACCCTGAGCCACCTCTGTGTTGAGTTTGCATGTTCTCCCCGTGCATGCGTGGGTTTTTTCCGGGTACTCCGGTTTCCTCCCACATTCCAAAAACATGCTAGGTTAATTGGCGACTCCAAATTGTTAATTCAATAGGTATGAATGTGAGTGTGAATGGTTGTTTGTCTATATGTGCCCTGTGATTGGCTGGCGACCAGGCGACCCTCGTGAGGATAAGTGTTAGAAAATGAATGAATAATAATTTATAATATGTTTTCCCTAAAAAAACATTTATTAACTATGCAAATGTTATTCTCCTAAATATTCAACTTACTTTCATACTAGATATTTCAGTAAAACTCAGTAAAAATCACTTTCTTTCATCACAGGGTGTGTTAATGGTGGGCCCCCCAGGTACAGGAAAGACCATGTTAGCCAAAGCCGTGGCGACAGAATGTGGGACGACATTCTTTAACATGTCTTCCTCCACACTCACATCCAAATACCGGGGCGAGTCCGAGAAACTGGTGCGCTTGCTCTTTGAAATGGTAATTAATATGAATTATTATGCATAGGTTTCAACTGCGATAAAACACAACTGATAAACTGTAATGTCATTAAAAGTGTGTTATTTATACAGGCACGCTTCTATGCGCCCACCACCATCTTTATAGATGAGATCGACTCTATCTGCAGTCGGAGAGGAACATCGAATGAACACGAAGCGAGCCGCAGGGTCAAATCTGAGCTTCTGATTCAAATGGATGGTATGCAAGGGAACCATTATGTTATCTTTTCATTCCATGACTTATTATGGGTTCTGATGTTTTTCTTCTGTAGGTGTGGGTGGCGCCCAGGACAACGATGACCCTTCAAAGATGGTGATGGTGCTTGCTGCCACAAACTTCCCCTGGGACATTGATGAAGCACTGCGGCGACGCTTGGAGAAGCGGATCTACATCCCTCTCCCAACAGGTGACGTCCTTAGTTGGACACATTTAAAGCACATTACAGTGGAAAGTTAGAGTAATACAGTTACAAAGTTAGTTCCAAATGAAAGTACTGTAGTTTGGTTTGTTAAGAATATAACATATACAGCGAATAAAACGACAAAAAGTGTTGCGCTCTCATATTCCTGAAAACAAGTGACACAATTCATTTTTTACCTTCCATTGTAACATGGAAATGTTAATTCTCAACCAGTTCTACAGCAACCCCCAAAACGAATACTGTACCGCACTATACTATGTTCTGTGTTCATTCAGTCATAACTACATGATATGAACTTAAACATTGTGATTGATAATATTTGGTATAATCCTATTAATTGTCCATCATGATCATCACTGTCCATCACTGAGTGAGTGCATCATGATTAGCTCGCTCAGTGATTCCTTTATCATGTCTACCATACATCTTTTATAGAATGGAAGGCGGTCAAGTGGTTAGCGCGCAGACCTCACAGCTAGGAGACCCGAGTTCAATTCCACCCTCGGCTATCTCTGTGTGGAGTTTGCATGTTCTCCCCGTGCATGCGTGGGTTTTCTCCGGGTACTCCGGTTTCCTCCCACATTCCAAAAACATGCTAGGTTAATTGGAGACTCCAAATTGTCCATAGGTATGAATGTGAGTGTGAATGGTTGTTTGTCTATATGTGCGACCAGTCCAGGGTGTACTCCGCCTCTCGCCCGAAGACAGCTGGGATCGGCTCCAGCAACCTCTGTGACCCTCGTGAGGAAAAAGCGGTAGAAAATGAATGAATGAAGTCCTAATTCAAGTCAAACTAGCTCGTACAGTTGTGAAAAAATATTATTTGTTCAGTCCTAAACGTGCTCTTTACTTGATGGCATCTCTAACATACATTTGGTTGTCAGTCCCATACTGGTGTGTACCAAATTTGGTCATGATTCTTCCAAATGTATGGATTTTGTCAGAGAAATAATGGCAAAGGCAACACAGTACTCTTTTTTTTCACCATATTGGTTGTGTACCATTGTGTGTTTCCTGTGTTTAGCTGTGGGTCGTGCTGAGCTTCTGAAGATCAACTTGCGGGAGGTGGAGTTGGCTGCTGACGTTGACTTGGACCACATTGCTGAGAAAACCGAGGGCTACTCTGGGGCAGACATCACCAATGTCTGCAGGTGTGTTTTTTTTGTTTTTTTAAGAAAGCACAGATTAATTGTAGGTTAAGACATTTCTTGTGATGTTTACTTCAGGGACGCATCCATGATGGCTATGCGTCGGCGCATTCAAGGCCTGAGCCCTGAGGAGATCCGAGCGCTGTCCAAGGAAGAGCTGCAGATGCCGGTGAAGATGGAGGACTTCACCCTCACGCTCAAGAAGATTTCTAAATCCGTCTCCGCTGCAGACCTGGAAAGATACAAAGCCTGGATGTCGGAGTTTGGTTCGGGGTAGTGAAAGGAGAAGAACTCAATTCCCATGTCCTCCTGAGTCTTCATCTTAATGATGTCTTCTATTTCTAACTGGCTGACAGTAACCGTGTTTACATCTCAAAACATTTATTAAAAAATATCAAAAATACATTTAAAAAAAATTAACAATGATGGTGTAACTTATCATGTGTTGGATACCAACAATAGACATTTGATTATGTTTCCTTGATAGGTGGCACAATCAATTGATTAATTCTAACTGTATTTCTTGGAATGTTTGTTAGAATGTTCTGAACTCCTGTTGTCATGCCAACATCACAATGAGCAGAGAAAAATGCTGTTTGTTAGTTTCCATAGTGTGGCTGTTGCTATGTTATGTAGTAGTTCAACTTGAATCAACAGCACCTCTGCTGGTTGCCGCCTAGAAATGCACTTTTTTTGCCTCATTTGCTCAATGAAACGGAACCAAATTCGATATGTTCTTGATGTTATCATGGCGAATGGACCAGTCCAGTCCCGCCTCTCGCCCGAAGACAGCTGGGATAGGCTCCAGCACCCCCTGCGACAGCAGTAGAAAATGAATGAATGAATGAATATACTGAATGAATATACGAATGTCCACCGTCTATTAATATAAGCTTTAAAAGTGTCTGCTTATGTTTTCTAGATCTCTTACAACAGAACAAATGACTACAATTCTGTTGTATAAGAAATATATATTTTGTTGCACTGCTTTTGAGCTGGCTATCAATTCTCACAGATAAGAAAATCTTCATTGAACTGATTCACTGTTCTTTATCTTAACATTGCCCCTATTTGGTTGTTGAAATATGTCCAGAACAAACAAAAACAAAGTTATCTTCTCCGTTTCGAGTTCATAGCTAACTAGTAAACACAACACAAGCACATAAAACTAGCATAACAGGCTAGCTATCAAAGCTAAAATGGTGCTCCTGTAGGTGACATCGGAGAATGCCTGTTTTTGTTTTAATTGATTTCCAGGGCAGGCTGTGTGGAAAGTTGAGAGGTCTGAATGTGTACAAACATACAAGGGGAGTGTATTTAGATATTTTTGGGACTTAAACTGGATAAAACTCCGACAACCACTAACAGCAGTTTTTAAAAAAAAATGGCGTCCCTGCAGGAATACTCGGAGCCTGTCGAGTTCCTTTGACTTCCAGGGTAAACTTTTGCCGGTAAGTGTATCCATTCGACAACAAAAATGTCCGACATTTTGTATCAACTGAAATTGTAAAATCCCAACTACGAGCATCAGCTAGGAAAGATAGTGTTACATTCTTGTACATTTAATAGTGTATTGTAACGTGGTGTCATATCCATACATAGCTACCATTTTATTTTCAACTGCATCCATTTTAAGTGATTTTTATGGATAAATCGATCTCTGTGTGCTCGTGCAACGCAACAATTAAGCTAATCATTCATTCAGTCTTACTTTGAATTCTCCCTCCGAATCATCCGCTCTATGACAACGTCTTGCCGCATTAAACGTGACGTTCTTGGCTTTATAACAAGACGTGACGATAATGTATATAAATATCCATGATAGAAAGCAATCGTCCGTTAAGGTCCCAAGTTTAATTTCAAGTCTGTTATCTTCGACTGGACTCAACCGAGCCTGGGTTGACCAGGGTGAAGGTACGATTCCGTCCGTCACCCTTGGTTAGCAGGTATGTTGCTACTCTCATTATACATTATATTAGTGGTAATTTTGAATATTTACTTACCTTAAACATGCTGGACTATTGACATCCCTACCAAATTATGAGGTTTGACACAAAATTGAGAAATAACCCTGAAAGTTCACATTGTTTACATGAGCTGGAATGTTTTGTCAGAGTTTGGTCAAAGTACATGTTTTGGATGTAGAAAAATGTGTGTGGTGTACAATGAGGGGTTATATTTAAGGAATTGCGGCAGCTGAAACGGACATTATATATACTTGATCCCAAACTGATGTTGACCAGTCCAGCTTGTACCTGGCCTCTCGCCTAAAGTCACCTGGAATAGGCTCCAGCATGCCCCAGCGACCATAATGATGTCGATGTCTAGAAAATGGATGAATGGATCAACAGACTGTTGTGCAAACAAGCTGAAATTGACATTAGATCATGTTTTATACACTATCGGCACAAAAAAGTATTTGCTTGCGTACAACACAACATACACAGCTTGCGAGTGCACATGGCTGCTCTCCACTGAGACAAAAAGACTGAATGACTGACTGGAGGGTTCATTCACTTTGTTCATTCTGCTATAGAACCAACATGCCCAGGTGTTGAGAGATGCACATAGTCATCCAGCCTGTTTGGTGGAGAGAGAGAGGCAGAAAACAAACATGCATGTGCATGTCAACATATTGAGACCGGCAAAATTATCGAGTTTGTTTATTTATTCAGTGATTTATTGATTATGGCAGGCTTACAGGCAACCTAACTTTTTTCTATCATACCCTATTTGGCTAGCATAGGCTTGCAAGATAGCATTTCATTTAGTTACAACAGGTCTTCCCCCTGCTTGTGCTGTTAGCTATACCCATGCCAAAAAACACCTCTATATTCCCTCCACAAGGTATGCTGGGGAGCTTGTGGTACTCATTTTTTCATGTTTGTCACATTTTTAAAAGATGTTGAGGAGGTTGACAGAGAAGTAAACAAAGCAACATTTGATACTCTTGATATCCAATGTTTTAATGTTCATAGATCACATTGTTGCTGCTGAATAGTCTACCCAGCATGCATTGTGGGTATTTCAAAATAACATTTGTAAGTTATGTGTTTTGTGCCGCGGTTTGTTGTTCATCACCCATGTAGAAGTAGTAGATTTAAGCTTGCTGTGGATGTGTTTTTGTTTTTTGTTGCACCGTGAGCAAGTGTATCATTGTGTTTGTTGATCACCTATATAGGTCCACAATTCATAAAGTTTGCCCACCCCTTCCAGAGTACATGTCTTGTTGCGTTTGATGCATGTTTTTGTTATTTTAGCGTTTTGGTAGTCTATTTTTTTTCTTGCCGAAGGAAATTACTGACCTTCATATTTATAAAATCAATTTATGATTCATTCTATCTGGACTATTTCAGGTCGTTTGGGGCCAGGGACAACTTTGATTCAAACCTTGAAGGAAAATTTGGGTTTTTCAAAGCATTTTTTTCAGCTGGTTCCACACAGCAGGAACAAGCTGTTCTTAACTAGAAGGACAACCAAGACTGTCCAAAATTATGATGCAACTCACCGAAGCACCCAAACAGAAAAACTCCCTCCTCAGCTCCATGAACCATTTCATCGGTGCCGTCAACGACATGGACCAAACTATCATGGTTCCCAGCCTGCTGAGGGACATCCCCACGGATGAGTACACGGAGATGGCCTACATGAAGTCAGACGTGGACAACATGTACAGCCACTACCAGCTGCTCAAGTCCCTCCGCTGGGACATGGAGTTGGGGGTGAGCAGTGAAAAGCGGAGGCGAATGGAGGGCTTGAGGCGCACCGTATCCTCCTCCTCCTTGGTGTCCTCGTCTGAGGAGGATGAAGACGACTTGGAGAAGCAGTTCCTGTACCACCTCGCTGGCCTGCAGGGGGTGCTGTCCAAGCTCACGTTGAAGGCAAACTCTCTCACAAGGTGCTACAAGCAGAGAGTTGGCATATGAGGATAATGAGGACTTTTTTTGTTTTTACATTGCCACTGGTCCACTCATAAATGTCTTGCACTGATGTCTTCTATGTTTGGAACTCACACATATTGGTCACATTTTACACTCATTGACACATGTAGGGGGACACATTTAAAATGCTCATATAAAAGAAATTATGTCACTGATCTCCATGGAAGGTTAAGCCATACAGCCCGCCACTTGCTCACCTGATCACAGCTTCAGAAGGACTCAAACACATCACTCCAATACTGGCCTCTTTGCACTGACTGTCAGTTATTTTTAGAATTTAATTTAAGATCTTATTTGTTTTGAAATCTCTTCATTGGCAGCCCTGAGGTCAAATGATCAGCTTCTGTCAGTGTCCCACGTTTATGCTTAAAACCAGAGGTGATGGCATTTGCAGTAGCAGACCCCAAACTTGGGAACCGTCTCCTCTCCCCCTAAATCTTAGACCTGCTACTTCAGTCGAGACTTTCAAATCAATGTCTGTTCTTTGTACTTTCATGTACTTTGTATTTTAGCCTTTTATGTTTTTGTTTGTATTTTTTGTCGCTCATGTACAGCACTTTGGGGCAGTAGTGGTTGTTTTAAAATGTTCTTTATGAATAAACTTTACCTTGATTAATGGATATGCAGTGTTTGGGAACCCGTACATGCCTCGTCTTGGCTGCTCAGTACAATGTGGTTGACTTTATTCACTTGAAATTATTTGTTTTAAATGGGATTCTTATAATAGGTCTTCATTCCTGCAGCTTTCCTTATAAATAACTTCATCAGTTGGCTTGCCCGACTCGTGAAACATAAAATTCTAACTTTATTCTCTTAAAATTACCACATTTTGTTACTTTTCCACTAACTTTAAAATAGTATTCAAACGTTTTTCTTGCAGAACAGTTTGTCTTCAACTATATAACTCAAATGTCCACAATGCGTTTTTTACATAAAATAAAATGTAATTTTGTGGCGAATAAATTGAAAAGCTGTATTTAACATGTTATACTATTTTATCTGACATGTTTTGTTTGTTTCTTTTTCTTTATGGAGTCGCTACAGCGATCTTTTTTTAATCTTTTCGATCATGTTTAATATTTATATTGTCTCTCATATGCTCACGGAAACTGCAGTGTCCAGTGTACACTGGTACGGTGGCGGGCTCCCCCTGCTGGCTGCATTAAGGCACTGCATTCGTGACGCTGTGAAGGCTGCTGCAGCGCGTGGCTGCGACGTTTTATTTGCGAGTGTTTGTTTCAGCCGACGTCTGTAGAGACATCATGGAGACTAAACCTGTTATCACCTGCCTTAAAACACTCCTCATCGTCTATTCCTTCGTTTTCTGGGTGAGTGAACGACCTTTAATGGCCGTTGATGTATGACGATGGTGGCGGTGCTGTTTTTAATGTGCGTGTGTATAATGGTGGTGGTGATGAGGAGGATGCGTGTGATGAAGGGGACGGCCAGTAGCAGCATCAGCGATTGTTTGGATGTTAAAATGAGCGACCATCTCCTTTAATGGAGGCTCGCAATAATTTGGGCGTCAAGTGTGGCTCGAACCACAACGGGTCTGTTCACACGGCCCCAACCAAAGGGAGACTTTTATCACCGCAGCCGTGCAAGTCGACACATGACGTTTGTAACGGGGCAGGCAAGACTGGCAGGCCTGATGCTTTCAGCTTCAGTCGCACTTTAGCAACGGTACGGTGTTTTACATACATATGTATTTAGCGTTATTGTGGTACTATACTTGTATTATGACGCAAAGTATCGTAACATGCACGTATGAACCAGGGGCGTCGCTATTTTTTTGAAAAGGGGGGGGCTTAGCCCCCAGGCTATATAGCGCATGTGTATGTGGGAGAAAATCATATACATATACATAATGCTCATTTTTTGACCCTTGGTATTGAGTTGTCTACTCCTATAGAGCAGCTACACACAATAACCAGCACACAAAGCTTTATAGATCTTCCAGAATCTGCACCTATTCAGCTGTACATCTTTGGATTTCATGGTTACCGCAAAAACGGTCCGTTTTAATGTATTCCACCCACAGCCCACGTCTAGGTATGCCCACTCTGCTGTGGTTGGTCACACTAAGGATTACTTGCCGCTAGCTAATAAAGTACAGGAGTTGATAATAAACGCTGAGGCTTCAGCAGCAGTCTGTCAACCACAACAACAATCTGGTGTGAAATGCCGTTGTAAGACTAAAATACATTTCTTCTACTGGTACGGAATCAGGAACTCGAACCACTTGTGCCTGTTGGTGTTGTCGTTAAGAATTGTAAACAAATGCAGCTTTGCTAGCAAGTAAACAGGAACAGCGCTTGGGAGAGGGCGGAGGAAGCACAGCTTTGTGGGAGCTCATCTGCTAAAAGACATGCCCATATAAGGGACGTCTGCCCCGTTGTGACATCTCAAAGGGACAGTTTTACCACGCCTTTTGAAACCGAGCGTTTTGAGCCATCCCAAACATCTTTCAGGGCTCACTTTCAAATTCGCAAACCTCATTATCTGTAATTTTTGGCAGCGTTTAACACGTGAATCAAACATTCTAACTACATTTATAGGTCAGAAAAGTGCAAAAAGAACAACAGGTCCCCTTTAAGTTTAGAATAAATATAAGTTGGAGGCTAACCAGTTAGCTCGCTAGCATGCTATGCAGCCATGGCTGTCTCGTGTGTCCTTGCAGTGAACCCCATGCCTTAGCAATATGGCGTAAACAAGGAATAATAGGAGCGTAAAAGGGACTATAACGGTGTTATTTAATGCCTACATGGCTCTAATAATGGTTAAAAATATACATTCATTCCAGTGCAAGACACAGAGATCCAGGAGATGCAGTCTGAATTACTATTATTGTAATTATAGCTAAGTAGCAACTTTCTTTTACAGCTAAAATGTAACATTTGACAGCAAAACAACAACATTAAGACGTGTGCAGAGCAGCAAACCAGGTTTTTATTTGTCGAAAAGGAACATTTGGTTGATTAATGACATGGGACTTTCTTCTCAGCTCACTAATTGTTACTATATGCAGATATACATACAACAACATGTATGCTATTTGACTCCTGAATACACTTGTGTGCGTCACTGCTCTCCATTTTGTTGCATTTGTTGCATTTTTCTGTACATGTTTTTGTAATACTACATATGACATGTGATAGATGCATGCATATGTAAATATAGCTATAGATGAAAAAGCATGTATGTGTGACTGTAGTATGTACTACCATATATAAAACAGTAGTTTACAAGATTATAATCATTAACTCGGCTTGTGATAGTAAGATTTTAGCCATAGATTTGACATTTTACCTGTTACAATGTCAGTGTTTGGAGTTCTTTTGTCATCACACATGTGAGGCAACAATGTGACAACCGCAGTACTGAGTCTCCTAAATGTGAGCGGGCATAGTTTGGCTTGACAAAGACGTGCTGGACTTCCACACAAGGCATGTGTCACTGTCACCAAGACCCTAACCTTTTATATTTAGTCGGTATTAGTGTTCCGAGACGTCTGCGGCAGCTTCGGGTTTCGTGTATGCGGAGATCTCACTGTCAGTGGCTCGTTTTTCTGACCCCCGGGAGGTGGAGAGTTGGCGAGCATTGCGGCCTTGTCGCCGGGCCTCGCTTTTCACTGTCATCAGCTTGTCGTGGCAGATAACATCTCCAGCGTGAATAGCTGGTTGGTCGTCGTGCACCTTCGCGTGGATGGAGCAGGTGGTGCGTTGTGTCCTCGCCAGCACATTTTGTCATCGCACCTTCTGCTTCTTTATTAGGAGGCCTGGGAAAGAGACGAAGAGAGTTGACCTCATTTAAACTCTACACCCTGACCACGATGGCCGCATGGTGTTGAATTACAAACAAAAGTCAGGAGGAGGGGGGGGGTGAGGCTGTTTGGAATTCAGAAACCAACATGAGTTGAGAAGCCTTTGTATCCTCATGGATTTGATTATCCTTGGGTTCTTCCAAATGAACACGCCAACAAGGGCAATCCTCCACACACTGGGGAGAAAGAAATGGAGGAAACAATTTATAGCCAATCATGTCGGCCATAAACAGTGACTGCATCATTATCAAGAGATCGGCAAAACACCATTAAGACCAGGGGTCTTGAACTCAATTTACCTGGGGGCCACTGGGGCTAGGGTCTGGGCAAGGCTGGGCCGCATCAGGTTTTCCAAAAAAAAAAAAACACATTTATTAAAAACAGAAAAATATACAAACTTTTTCAGTGCTTTGGTTCCAATTTTCTACAATAAAAGCTCTGATTTTTCTGCACAAAATAAGATGAAAAATAAATAAACAAATCCAGAATAAAGAAAATCAATCAATCAGTAATAAATAAATATAATAATAATAATAAAACGGCAAATAATAAAAACTTAAGAAACCACATATAGTTGGTGGGTAGACAAATTATTTTTTTCAGATTAAAATTAACAAAGCATTATTAGAGCCCTGTAGACATGACAAAACACGACTATAGTCACATTTATACTCTTTTTATCTACAACATATTGCGCAACTGCAAGGTCTTGAGACACATGCTAACTCGCAAACTAGAGAGCTAGCGACCTAAACGGTAGCCTTCGTGGTTGTTTGTCTATATGTGCCCTGTGATTGGCTGGCGACCAGTCCAGGGTGTACCCCGCCTCTCGCCCGAAGACAGCTGGGATAGGCTCCAGCACCCCCGCGGCCTTTCGTGAGGGTAAGCGGTAGAAAATGAATGAATGAATGAATGTTTTTCGTTTACATTTCTGGAACAGATTATCGGGATGTACATTATTTTCTACAGGAAAAATGTATTCAATTAGAGTATGTTTTTGGCTTCCAGAACAGATTATTGACGCTAACTAGGGTTCCACTGTATTATAGGATGATATTCAAAATGTGTTAAACTGTAGTATACACGACTCACAAAAAGCTTTCGGTTGTTTCATTGATCACACACTTGTGAATTTTGCCGTTCAGCTCCTTGTTAGTGAACAGGAAGTAGTATATTCATTCATTCATTTTCTACCGCTTATCCTCACGAGGGTCGCGGGGGTGGGGACTGTAGCCTATCCCAGTTGTCTTTGAGCGGGGTACACCCTGGACTGGTCGCCAACCAATCACAGGGCACAAAAAAAAATGTCCCTCCCATTTGATGTGGAAGTGGTACGTTTTTTGGCTTCTTACTTTGTCATTCTTCACCAATCCATTTGAAATACTTTCAAAACCGGCATCCATCAAGTGATTCTCTAGCTTGGTACAGTCATAGGGGTGTTATTTCATGTCTACAGGGCTCTAATAATGATAAACTCTGTATTTAGATGGTCAAAACCAGTTTTCTATCCTCAAACTACCAACATATTCCATTTATTTTTATTAAAGCCTATGTCAAAATTCCAAAATAGATCAAAATATATTACCTTACAGAATTTGTTGCATTGTGGGAAATTTCCCCAGCACATACACATGCTAGATCAGCTCTTCTACATCCACCAAGATCCTGTTAACTATTTGGTGAGTTTCATTCATTCATTTTCTACCGCTTATCCTCACAAGGGTTGCGGGCATGCTGTAGCCTATCCCAGCTGTCTTCAAGAGAGAGGCGGGGTACACCCTGGACTGGTTGCCAGCCAATCACAGGGCACATATCGACAAACAACCATTCACACTCACATTCATACCTATGGACAATTTGGAGTCACCAATTAACCTAGCATGTTTTTTGGGGGAATGTGGGAGGAAACCGGAGTACCCGGAGAAAACCCACACATGCACGGGGAGAACATGCAAACTCTAGCTGTAAGGCCCTGCAGCAGGAAGTAGCATAGTAAAGGTTAAATGAAGTTCACCTGTATAGCTTACAGTATAATGCATTTAAGGTCCATCGTGAAAAAGGTCCACCCAAAAGCTACATATACAGTAAGTACGTAGTGTATATTATTGAATGTTTCAGTAACCCCTAATAAATGCCTGGTACTCTCTGCAAAAGGAGTAAATAAACACCTTAGGCCACCTAGTGGTTGACCACAAATAGACCGTAGTTAAGTCCATAGTATGAAAAATGCTGTGCACTACCTTAAATCGTTGCCCTATTGCAACAGTGTATTTGCACTTTGCTTGGTCTGGCTTGTTGCCTTCATCGTGTTATCATCTCACGCCTCATCTGGAACTCATTGTCCTTGTCTGCGCACGTGCCTTGATAAGAAAACGCATGTGTGCATTTAACAGCTGTGCAAACACTTCTGAGACTGAAGTGCAATGATCCCTTTTTTTAGGATCCCAGCATGGCGGTCGGTCGGAAAGGCTGGCGTTCCAAACAACCTCGTGTTCATTCCCTGCCAAAGGGGGCAGAAGTGTAAATGGTGTCAGCAAGCGGTGACCTGCACAAACTAGCGTGGGTGTGAATAATGTATTAGTGCATAAGATCAGGTTTTAAAGACCTACAGCCAACAGTGGAATGGACCTGCTGTCTTTCCTTGTCAGAGCCTCGTGTGCCCCCCCCCTCCCTACACACACACACACATACACACACTTGAAGGTTTGAGGGAGACATTTTGTGCAGATGTCTCCCTGTCAAGTTGACAACGAGGAAGGCAGGCTGCCTCCGCTTGGAAGCGATGAGGGGTTAGAGGATCATGGCCCGCTGTCGCTCGGAGGCGGATCATCAGCAGGCGGCCCGGCGCCCAGCTCTTTTTGGCATGCCAGGAAAGACGTTCCCAGTCGAGACACACACACACACACACATACACACGAGCGCTGCTGCTGCTGCTTCCTCGTACAACGGCGCTCTTTTATCCGCCTGCCTTCATTTGAAATGCTAAGAGCGGCGCAACAGGAGAAAGCGTCTCGCGTCGAATCAAAGGAGCGTCTTTGAGTTTCTGCCTTTGTCTCCTCTCACCCCCCCCCCCCCCCCCCCACTGTTCCTTTTGTGCCAGGCGTATTCATAAGCCAGGTGATTGCTATCCTATACTCCAGATAAATACATCTTCCATCTCTAATTGTTCCCACGTTTGCGTTCTACCTTGATCCTCCTCTGCGTGTCGGGAGAAGGAATATGGCAGGAATAAAAAGCCACTTCCGCTTTGCATTCTGCTCTCTAACATTGCATTTTTTCCAATCCTACTTCAGATAACGGGGGCCATCTTGCTGGCGGTGGGAGTATGGGGCAAGTTGATGCTGGGCCCTTATATCTCGCTCATAGCCGACAACTCCACCAACGCCCCTTATGTCCTCATCGGCACCGGGACCGTCATCGTTGTGTTTGGCCTGTTTGGATGCTTTGCCACCTGCAGAGGAAGTCCATGGATGCTCAAACTGGTAAGACAGAAGATCCATCATTTGAACGCCTATGCCTTTTACACAGAACCTCTTTTACACACAGATTCAGCAAAATTGCTGCATCAAAGCCATAACAAAAGATCCGGAATATTTCTTCCTGTGCCTTTTATACAGAATCTGCATCTGTTAATTCTCTTCCCCATTCTGTGCCATTTACACAGAGCAGAGACATTGAAAAAAGTTGGAAAAATGCAAATGTAGTCAAGCCAGTTTTAATTTGGATTCATCTACCCTACTTTGGGTCGTGGTATTGTGTGGCAGATGTTGCATTGAGCGACCGTGTTTTGTACGAAACTTTTGAGTCGCTTCTTCTTTAAAGATTTGTGCCATTGCAGGAGAATCCGACCATTAGTTACGGTTCCCATTGATGATTTAGACCAGGGGTCTCAAACACGCGGCCTGCAGGCAAATGTGGCCCGCAGGACACTAGTTTGAGGCCCTCGCCTTGATATGAAAGTTTAATGTTAGTGCTGCCTACGCAAGTTTGATATGGATGCTGTATGGTATCATGTACCCAGAAAAAAAATATTACGTTTGATTAATGTTCATGTTAAAGGTTAAATAACTGTTAATAGTTATCCTCCCTATCCGTGTGGAAGTGGTAAGTTTTTGGCTATTTAAGTTTAAAGTAAATAACTTGAAGGCTACCGTTTAGGTCGCTAGCTCTCTAGTTTGCGAGTTAGCATGTGTCTCAAGACCCTGCAGTTGCGCAATATGTTGTAAATAAAAAGAGTATAAATGTGACTATAGTCGTGTTTTGTCATGTCTACAGGGCTCTAATAATGCTTTGTTCATTTTAATCTGAAAAAAATAATTTGTCTACCCACCAACTATATGTGGTTTCTTAAGTTTTTATTATTTGCCGTTTTATTATTATTATATTTATTTATTACTGATTGATTGATTTTCTTTATTCTTGATTTGTTTATTTATTTTTCATCTTATTTTGTGTAGAAAAATAAAAAGTATGATATTTGAGAACAGTGGAATGTTTTATCAGAGCTTTTATTGTAGAAAATTGTAACCAAAGCGAAGTTTTTTTTAATTTTTTTGTTTTTAATAAATGCGTTTTTTGTCTCACCCAGACCCTAGCTCCAGTGGCCCCCAAGTAAATTGAGTTTGAGACCCCTGATTTAGACTCAATGCCCAAACCTACACATGAGGGTCGAATCCCAGGTTGCTTGTCGTTGTTCCTTCCATTCTGTTTGTTTGCTGTTAATACTAAAGACTGACATGGAAAAAAGGCACAAAAGTAGCGTCTTTTAGAGGCAGTCTAGTCACTAATGGCAGTCAAAATGCTGATAATGCTGAGCTAAGTGTATACTATAAGGGTAATTTACCAAACATAATCCATAAGATGTCCAATGGGGTTCATTATGGTCGTGCATTTCTATCATTACATTGTTTATTGTATTTGTTGTAGGTTGCTCTGCGCTACATTATATTGATTTCTTTCTCTCTGTATAGTACGCCATGTTTCTGTCGCTGGTCTTCCTCGCTGAATTGGTGGCGGGGATTAGCGGATTTGTGTTCCGCCATGAGGTCAGTGCGCATTTTGGTCCCAAACTAAAAAAAAAAATGTAATTCTAAAGAGCTGGTGATGATAACATTGCCATCACTGTCGTAGATAAAGGGAACCTTCCGCAGGACGTACACCGACGCGGTGCTCAACTACAACTCCGAGGACGAGGCGAGCCGCGCTGTTGACAACCTGCAGCACAGGGTAAGTCAACATGTGTGATTTATAATGTATGACATATCTCTTTGTAGGGCAAGGAGCCATATTTGGTTGTTTTTTTTCTCCTAGCTGCGCTGTTGCGGCGTGTACAACTACACCAGTTGGTTCGCCAGCGTCTATTACCCGCCCAATGGAATCCCAGCCAGCTGCTGCATGAACAGCTCCGACTGCAACCCAGTCGACCTCCGGAACTCAACCGTGGCCCCCAACAAAGTTTACCACCAGGTCAGCGGCAGTGTTCTATTGAACCGGCTCACCCGTGTTATCCACTGCATGTTGTACATACCGGACGTATGTATGACGGTTGTATGTGTCATTTGCAGGGATGCTACGAGCTGGTCACTTCCTTCATGGAGACCAACATGGCCATCATCGCAGGAGTGACGTTTGGCATCGCATTCTCTCAGGTAAAGAAGTTGACCTCCTTTGTTAGATCTTTCAAGGAAATCTGCTAGCTTTGTCTTTTCTACTTATTTCCTCGCCTTTTCTGTAAAGCTTCTATCTAACTTACCTAAATTATATAATATTTATAATATTATTTATATTTTTTATGACTTTCTAAATACAATTTTTAACATTATTCACTGTTAACAACACATTGTGCAAATGTTATTGCTCCAGGGACTCAAGACTACCGCTAGCTAGCGAGCTAACAAGCTAGCAAACTAAACCGTTAGCCTTGAATTTATTTAAACCTAAGAAGCCAAAAACCTACCACTATCACATGAAATAGGAGAACTTCTTTTCACTCTTACCTTGTCGGACATGCTATGGCTAACTTCATGACTACATGCAGTGTTAAGGTAATCTGATGTAAGGTAATGTCTCAATGTTATTTGTCATTATTGCCCCCTAGTGACCAGAATATTACATATCACTTGTATTTCAATATGTTTTCACTAATAATAGACCATAGTCTATCACAAACCAGCAATAATTCATGAATTAATTCATTTCTGGGAAGTTGCGATGTAGTGAGGAAGTGGTAATCGAATCACAAAAACTGTATTTTTAATGGATGTTTTTTGGAGTTTTCCGATACTACCTAAAGTACTATTTTTTACTTACAATTTACCTTCTTAAATCCATTCATGTATTTCCTCATAATATCTTCTTTTTTTAACTTACTTTTTTAAATCTATATTTTTAAATATATTTTAGTTTTTTTAGTTAATGTATATTCATTCTTACTATTCAATAATTCACATAACTACAATCCCGTACATTACATTTATGGTGTAATGTGTTCACTTACCTCCATTTAGCTTATTGTATTTATTATTTTACTTTTACTAAAGCTTTTATATAACATTGACATACTTTTTTAAATTCTGTATTTTATCTTATACGTTTCTTATCTTTTAAGAATTTTTTCTGCTAACTTTTATGTGTATTTCTCATTTAAATATTATTTCTCTATTCATAATTGTTATTCAAGTCCTTTTTACTTGATGTTTTCTTACATTCTTTTACCTTTTCCACATCTTTTAATGAAGCTTTTAAGTTATGTATATTTATTGAATATGACATTGATTGCATTTTTTGGGTTGTCTATGTTATTGTTGGCTTTAGCCATAATTTTAGCTGTTTGAAGGTTTACCAGATCAGCAAATTGTATAATAATAGTTTGATTAGATTTGAGAAAAAAGGGTCAGAAGGGTCAGGATTCATAATACTTCACAATAATAGTTCCTCCCCATGTTGTGATTCACACAAAATCCTACATTTTGTAGATCAATCTTTGATATTTTGTAGAACCTGTTGAAAAACGTGTCCCTTTTCCAAGTGCACTGACCATTTTTGTGCAGTTATATGCACAAATGCCAAAAATGGTCCTTTAAAACATTCCTGGATCCAGACGGGGTTCCGGATCACCCCCAAAATGTAATCAGTTTTTCCATATCCCATTTCCTGACAATTCCTGAAAATGTAATCCAAATTAATTCAGAACTTTTGAAGTAATTTTGAACACAGACGACAGTAAAATCACTGTATATAATGTTATATGGTGTGTGTGTGTTCCAGTTGATTGGCATGTTGCTGGCCTGCTGTCTGTCCAGGATCATCACAGCCAATCAGTACGAGATGGTGTAGCTGACGTCACACGGCAGGTGGGGGACATTTTTAAAAGCTATACATCATATGCTATAATAAACAATGGCGGCGCATTTGGGGCCCCCGCTCCATTGATTATCTTGTCTTTTCAGTGAGATGAAGAGAAGATAACAAAGACAGCGACACACGACAGTACTTTCTTTCCTTCCCACTAATACTAATCACGCATCTCTCTCCGTCTCGCTGCCTGCCTGACATCCCATCATGTTTATAGCCACCTGACTGTAAAGCATCATTCCCCCGCTCACAAAGCTTTGTGCCACACACCACACTGTCACCTCACTGTGACGGACGGCACTCGTTGGCTCGTTTTTTGTACACCACGACATTAGTGAAGCTGCTTGTAGCGGTAGTGCTTTGGTAGATTAGTGCTGCACCTGTCGCATTGTGTGTTTACAAAGACAAAGCAATGGTTTACTTCAGTTCACCCAATATAGGATTTGGTCATTCTGCTCAGAGACACCAGGGGGTGCTGTTGGACTGTTTATTTTGCTTATAATTAAATATATTTACTAATATACCGTATGGGATTTACCGGAAGAGTACAAAGACAAATCAGCACAGCGGTGAAACACGGAAAATTCTTAGTTTTGGTATGAAATTGGCACTTAGATTACGACTTTTTACTCATTATATTAATTCTTAAAAATGTGCCTCTTTCCAAGACACAACCTTTTTAAAAAAAAATGAATGACTTAATTATGTAATAATTTTAGTATTATGACTCTATATAAAGTAACATTACCATTTTTTCCCCACTGGCAATATTACATTATACTAGAAAGGCGGAAAATGCACAACTTTTTTTTAATTTTATTTTAAAAATTACAAAATATATAAGTAATAGTAATATACGACTTTGCTCCAAATATGACTTTATTTGTGAAAAATTCCAGCTCATAACAGTAGGATTTAATTGTCAAAAGGAGGACGATATACAACATATTTGGCCATATAATGGCCTTTTTTCATCATTACAACTTTATTATCCCAAAAAAATTACAAGTTGGTGTCTTGCAATATTACAACTTTATAATAAAAAGGTGGAAAACGCAGAGCTTTCCCCACCCTTTCGTAATATATGACTTTGTTTTTTAAGTAAGTAATTTATTCTACTGATGAGTTCTATCGTAACATGTATTGTTTTTATCAAAATATGACGAGAATTTGCGAAAATTATGACTTCTCATATGAAATAATTCTTTCAAAATGGCCTTTTTAGTATAAAGACAGATTTATTCTGAAAAAATTATGAGTTTCTTTTAATGTTATTACGTTATTCTCAACGTTCCCACTCTTTCTCTTAATATTTTTACTTATTTTCTCTTAGTTGCTGGTTGCTTTTTGAATGAACTTTTTTTCTTGTCATGTCACGACTATATTTAATATTTTTTCTTATGACAGTGAGGACGTTATGAAGTAAAATTACGACTTTTCCCCCTGAAATTATGAATTTATCCTCCTACTATTTGGACTTTATCATCCCATAAGATTATCCTTCTCGCAATATTTTTGTTCAATTACTTATTATTTAAAAAAAAATAATATTTTGCCGAATTTTATTCTTTAAAGTTGTTTGACTCAATGTTACTGTCGCCAGATATGGTCAATAAGTGCACAGTGTTCTGTGTGGTGCATCAACACGCCGCTTCCATTATCATTATGTCATCATATCTGTAGATATGTACTGTAAATGTAATTTATAATACTGATGTAATGTTTCTCATTCTAATATGCTAATTGGTGAATCTGCCGTTTAGCTGTATTTGTTTGCACTGATCAATAGTTGTGGCCGATGATGTTATGAAGTAGACTACTAGTAGAGTTTGGCATTACAGCTTTACCAAGTGATTCTTTTCCCCCCCTCAGTATGTGTTACATAGATTTCTTTCCCGCCCCTGCATTTCACTATTTTCCTTGTGATGTACCGGAGTTAATATATTGTGTTTTATTTTGTTTTTTGGTCAGTATTTGGTGGTGGCTTTTTTTTTTTTTTTTTTTGGTGGGAAATACCGCAACTCGCCACTGAAGCTGTGTTTATTTTAGTGATTTTAATGTTGTTGACTTGTAAATACTAAACTGTAATGCCATCCAGCTTGCACATGGGGTCACCAGACACTCAAAAACTACACCATAATGTCTACTATTAATTGACAAAGTCACCATCAGTGGTCTTATTATTATTATTATTATTATCAATAAATTGACAAAATGGAACGTCTTTGTCGGAGTTTCTTCATTGCTGGTATAAACACTGCTGCTAGTAATCACAGTTGATTACATGTATTAATATGTATAACTGCAGTGACGCCTGCAGTACTTTCGATGTTGTTGTGGGGTCTTTTGTGACCTCTTGGATGTGTTGCAATCGCTGCACTCTTGGGAAAGTTCACTACTGTTCCATGTTTTTGCCATTTGTGGATAATGGCTCTCACTGTGTTTTGCTGGAGTCCCAAAGCATTAGAAATGGCTTTATAAACTATTACAGATTGATGGAGCTCAACTAATCTCAATTATGTTTTAATCACTTTTTCATACAGCGCCATGTAAATTTGGATTTTGTTCTCCCTTTCATTTAAAAAGTGCATTTTTTGTTCAGTTGTGTTATCTTTTGAAATTTGATGACCTGAAACATTTAAGTGTGACAAACGTGCAAAAAATCAGAACGCTTTCACACCACTGTGTATGTCTTATAGTATGAGCTTAATCATTTTGATTTGTAAGTTGCACACTGAAAAAGTGCTTATTTATACGTCTTTTAGCTTTTTTTAACTTGAGAAGCAAAAAGAGGGGATGACACAACTACGCATTCAAAAGAGGCCAGTTTTAAGCTATAAAAACGGCCACAAGATGGCAGAAGTGCATTTGATAGGCGCTGGGCATGGATCTTGTGCATGTAAAAACACACTGATTGAAAGGAAGGCAAGTTTTAACACACACACACACAGTTTACGTCTCATGTGACAATTGTAAATAGTTTTTTGAATATAAATTATTTTAATGTAAAACCACCCTTTTTGTGGTATAGTTGTTTATATATTTGAGCGGTCACAAAAGCAAAAAAAAATTGCATCAAAGTGAAAGTTATGCTTGAAATGTATCACATAGTATTGTTTTTGTAATAACAGAATTGGTGGCATAACCTCTTATATTGGATATCATTATATGAGTGTGCCTAATGTTGTGTGCTGTCAGTGGCGGTAAAAGCGGGAAAATAAATATAAATTATTTTAATGTAAAACCACCCTTTTTGTGGTATAGTTCTTTATATAAGTTGTTTATAGATTTGAGCGGTCACAAAAGCAAAAAAAAATGCATCAAATTGAAAGTTATGCTTGAAATGTATCACATAGTATTGTTTTTGTAATAACAGAATTGGTGGCACAACATCTTATATTGGATATCATTATATGAGTGTGCCTAATGTTGTGTCCTGTCAGTGGCGGTAAAAACGGGAGTAAAAGCGGGAAAAATACATACAGTACCACTTTTTTCCGCTTGGAGGCGCTGACGTTCCGAGGGAAAACGTAACGCTCGACAGCCAGGGAGAGAGAGAGAGCGAGAGAGAGAAAAAGAGAGAGAGAGCCAGCGAGCGCGTGAGAGAGGGAGGAAACACGAGACCGAGTGAAGCCACGCGGCCTGCATCCCTAATAAGGTCGGCAAGCGGCGAGATGATGGGAAGGAGAGGCTATTACTCGGCGAGCCCGAGCTGCCCGGGTTCGCTGCAACCTCGTTACACAAATTACCGGCGGAGCGGCGCGGCAGTGGGTCCGCTAATGGAGCGTGAGTGCCGCTGGCTTCCGCTCAATGCCCCCCCTCCCATCTCTCTCCTCTCCCCTCCTCCCTTCCAGAAGCCAGAGGGAGACATCCGCTGGGGAAGCGCTATTAGTCTGTCTTTTAATGTCTCTCTAGCGCGCGCACGCACCCACACACACACATACACACACACACACATACACACACACACACGCACATCCAGCGCAACAGCTCGTCATCATCAGCGTTACAATGACAACATAATTATTTATTTTCCTTTTATGCTATGGCACCAACTACAGTACATACGTCAAAGATGCCTTTTTAAAAAATCTTGATTGCACAAGACATTATTAACCAGACTCACAACAAGCATCATTTTGGATCAGTGGATAAAAAAAATTAATATAGTTTGTGATTTTGTGATTTCCTGTTATTAAAAACTAATAATTAGAGATACGTGTGTTTCATTGGCTAGCATTTTCTGTTGCTAGGCAGAGTTCATACAACTGAAACGAGGCATTCATTCATTCATTCATTTTCTACCGCTTATCCTCACAAAGGTCGCAAGCGTGTTGGAGTCTATCCCAGCTGTCTTCAGGCTAGAGGCGGGGTACACCCTGGACTGGTCGCCAGCCAATCACAGGGCACATATAGACAAACAACCATTCACACTCACATTCATACCTATGGACAATTTGGAGTCGCCAATTAACCTAGCATGTTTTTGGAATGTGGGAGGAAACCGGAGTACTCGGAGATGGACGAGGGTGGAATCGAACTCGGGTCTCAATCACCGTGCAGCCCTTAGAACAAACATTCATTCATTCATTTTCTATCGCTTATCCTCATGAGGGTCGCGAGTGTGTTGGAGCCTATCCCAGCTGTCTTCAGGCGAGAGGCGGGGTACACCCTGTACTGGTCGCCAGCCAATCACGGGGCACATATAGACAAACAACCATTCACACTCAAACATTCGCGTGCCTTGAGGATGGTCGTGGGTGGAATAAATTAAAACAGACCGTTTTTGCGGAAGGCACGAAATCCAAAATAATACAACTGAATAGGTGCAGATTCTGGAAGATCTAAAATGCTTTCTATGCTGGTTATTGTGTGTAGCTGCTCTATAGGAGTCAACAACTCAATTCAAAGGGCTGAAAAATGAGCATAACAGGTCCCGTTTAAATTTACTATGCTAGGTTAATTGGCGACTCCAAATTGTCCATAGGTATGAATGTGAGTGTGAATGGTTGTTTGTCTATATATGCCCTGTGATTGGCTGGTGAACAGCGACCAGAAAATGAATGAATGAATGAATGAATAGTATTGAACCCTACTTTGCGGAAATTCACGGTCAGGTCTGGACATAAGACATAAGCGATGGACATAAGTTTAAAGGAAAGGGTCGACCTGCCCCACACGTCAGAGAAAGGACAGGGAAAGTGGGCAGACACATTAAAATTATTGCAAAACCGCACTTATATGATGATTTTTTTTGTTCTACTTACCCCAAACACAACATGGATGGATGACTGCGATGTAGATGATGACAGTCTTTTTGTTAATTTAAAAAAAAAAACGAATATTCTAACACGCATTATATCTCATTGTGTGTTTATGCTGTACATGCGTCGTCACATCTTAATTGCCGCTCGCAGCCTCCGGCCTCCCTCGCACTTTGCGCAAAACGTGCGCTGGTGATGACACGAGCCAGAGCTCCTTACTCAAGCTGTCTGCCGCTTGCGCCTCGCCGTCGCGCTACTCCTCCTCTCCGCCTCCGCTACTTCCTCCCGCCTCTTTGAAGCCTGCGGGATGATGATGATGACACCCGCTGTAATCGCTGCGCGCCGAGCTCTCTTGACATGACACGCGATTGAGAAAGGCTTTTGGAACGCGTTCCTGGGTTTCATGCTAGCGTGCATCCCTTCTGACAAGTGCAAAGGGTCGTCCTGCAACCTGGTGTTTGTGATTGACAGGCCTGTTGACAGGAGTGCAGGCTCATGTCTTGATGATGTGCGCTTCACGCTGGCTTTTCCTGACTGTATGGATCCTAGGTCATCTGGTTTTTGTCGAGGGTTTGGGGGTACTACTTTTCCTGCTGTATGAAAGCGCTTTTAAAAATACCCTTTTTTGATACACAATAATCCCTCGTTTATCATGATTAATTGGTCTCAAACCCAACCATGATAAGTGAATTTCCCCAAAGTAGGGTTCTTTGGTTTTTAAATGAAATATTTTTATAGCTGGGCGGCACAGTGGTCTAGTGGTTAGCACGCAGACCTCACAGCTAGGTTTTCTCCAGTACTCCGGTTTCCTCCCACATTCCAAAAACATGCTAGGTTAATTGCCGACTCCAAATTGTCCATAGGTATGAATGTGAGTGTGAATGGTTGTTTGTCTATATGTGCCCTGTGATTGGCTGGCGACCAGTCCAGGGTGTACCCCGCCTCACGCCCGAAGACAGCTGGGATAGGCTCCAGCACCCCCGTGACCCTTGTGAGGAAAAGCGGTAGAAAATGAATGAATGAATGAATTTTTATAGCTAGAGTATACAAAACCTGTTTCGGCCTTCTAAACATTATTAGAGCCCTCGAAACATAAAATAACACCCCTACAGTCACCTTTACAATCATAATATCCAATATAGTCAACATAATCAGAAAACTCACATAGCATTGGAACAGTTCATTGTTGTCGTTCCTTTACCTCCGAGTTCCGAAACGCTCTTCCTGCCGTTACTATTCTGTCATCAATGTGACATAATGTAACATTGCTGACACCTAGTGGCCAATGTAGCTACATACATACATAAATGCATTTTCAAAAATTGCTTATATTTGAATTTTACTTAATTGAGCCATTTTTATGCTTGAAAATGCTTAATTTTAGACAAAAATACACGAAAATAGCGTCATGTATGAATTTATATTTTTTTGGAAAACCTTGATAGAGTAAAGCAGCAAAATGTGAATTGTAATATCGCGAGGGACAGCTGTATATTTAGCTTCGCTAGTCACGGCATAGGCAGTTGAAGTAGACAAGCGGTAATATTGTTAAATATTCCGTTTAGACACTAGTTAACATGTTCACTTGCATGAAAACTGTCAGAATTTTTCGTAAACCATTGCGTTAAAACTATTTCCAAATACAACAAAAACATCCGGAACAATATATATCTAAATTTCCTGTTAGAAAAATTATATTACGTTATGGTAATATGAAAAAAAAACAAACTCACCTGAATATTGATGCCTTAGTTTGGCTATAGCTAATAGCTAGCATGCCTCTGCTGGTCACAGCCAAGTAGTGCACTATTGTCCGAATTCTTGTGTATCAATTAATCAACGACTGACGTCAACTTTAATAAGATAAGTTTCCAAAACTGCTTTCAAACTGCACTGTATGTGAAATTCACCAAACATGTTCTTGGTATTTATGACTCATTTGCCCTGACTGCTGCTATTTTCAAGATGGCCGCCAAGTAGCAGCTGTGAATGACTTTGCTATTTGTTTTATTAATACAACAGTAAACAATAAGATATATTATGTGTGGAATAAAGTATGGAGGGGCTATTTTTCCTCATTGTTGATTACTCCTTGCAGTAAAAAAACAATAAAATAAGAAGTTCTGTTGCTAGCGTAGCAGCTAGCTATCAGTGCGATGCTAATCGACAGAAACCATGCTAATATCGAGCCTCCCAGGGTTAGCAGGTAACAAGCAGGTAATATGATAGCGTGCCATGTTGTGCACTCGAGTACCGGGAGGAGAAACTCACCCGGCGAGTTTCCATTTTTTTCACATTCTCTCGTTTCTTGTTGAGCAACAATTTTGTCCGGCTGATTCATTCACAAGCACCAAGAACACGCTGTGCCCATTCTGTTCCAGGGATCGTCATATCCACCACGCCGTCTCGCAATGCCAGTCATCTCCCCTTGCATCACCCCCACCTTGCTGCATTTATATAACTGGCACTATTTTAAACTTACTAAGTGGACGCTGTCTGTGCATGAAAACATGTTTTCATGTATGGAATATGAACAACAGCTCCGATTACACACTGATACTGCATGTACGACTTGTACTACTACATTGTGAAAGAGTGATTGTGGCCTATTTCTGACACACCAGTCAGTGGGAACAGTCCTTTTTTTTAATCAGAAACTCATTTAAGTGTACCTTCTGAGAATGTATATTTTTATGTTAGGATTAAATGCTAACATCTGCACAAACAAAATGTTAGTAAGACATAAAAGTATTCTGTAGGGAAATGAATAAATGTTTTCTACACAGGTTTTTAATGAATTATTTGGAAATTTTTATTTTAGCGATTTAGTGACTACGATGTGGTGAGGAAAAACATCACAAAGTGCAAAAACTTGACACTATTAATGTTTACATAACTCTGTTAAATAGATTGATACACCTCATCGAATTAATATACCTACATATATTTATAAATTTTTGATTTTGTACGGCCGGCATAATATGGCTATTAATAACATATTCATTCATTCATTTTCTACCGCTTTTCCTCACGAGGGTCGCAGGGGGTGCTGGAGCCTATCCCAGCTGTCTTCGGGCGAGAGGCGGGGTACATATCACAGGGCACATATAGACAAACAACCATTCACACTCACATTCATACCTATGGACAATTTGGAGTGGCCAATTAACCTAGCATGTTTTTGGAATGTTGGAGGAAACCGGAGTACCCGTTAAAACCCACGCATGCACGGGAAGAACATGCAAACTCTACACAGAGATGGCCGAGGGTGGAATTGAACCCTGGTCTCCTAGCTGTGAGGTCTGCGCGCTAACCACTCGACCGCCGTGCCGCCATTAATAACATATGCGCAAACAAAACAACAAAATTTCAGTTGGATACCAATTTTTTTTTCATTGTCATTGATTTTTTTGGGTAATTTTTTTCCCGTTATCGACACAAAAGCCCCTATACCTGCAAAAGTTGGTCTCTGAGCTGTTTACTCGACACGTGACCAACCGACAACAGGCTAAAAACACAAAAGTCTGAATATTGAAAGTCATTACGCTAAGCTATAGCGAAGGTTAATTCTTCACTGCTAACACAAGTACGAAAAACAACAATTGTTTGAATTGAATTGTTTCCAGTTTGAATTTTGTAGTTTCACTCTTATCAAGATTTTCAACTACATACAAGAATGTGTTGACGTATAAGGATCAGACTTGATCGCCGGAACAACAGGCATTACCCACGCAAAGCTGAAACTCAACTCTGAGCCAGATTGTTGCGGCAACCTTGCAATCTGTACGTAAAAAAAAAGCTTTCCCGTTTTGTTGTGTAAACGTATCAAACCTTTGTTGACTTTTGGGAAAGATCATGATTCAGATCACCTTTTGACAGTCAAAACAACCCAAGTGAAACCAGAACAGGCTTTCAGGCTGCATTGTGCAGTTGAAAGAGACTATTCAACTCGTATGGCAAGCTAGTTGCTTGAAACCTGTGTTTCCTATAGATATGTATCTGGAGCCATGACATGAATATGCTGACTACACCAACACAGTATATATGCAGTACGTAATATCGTGCAATATTTTCAAAAAAATCTTGTGAAACTAAACTTAAGTATAGGATTCACAATTACATAACTGACATATGTTTTGGCACATCAACATTAGTGTCCGAAACTGAATTGTTTGACAGACATCTAAACCACACAGTTCATACATGTATGCGTCACACTTGAATTTCGGAATTTGAATATCAAAAATATTACTTTTTTAATACTGTATACAAGTTTTCAGGAAAATATACAATGCTTTTATCGAAAAACTGTCTTTGTTTTAAAACTTTTCCCTTAGAATATACGACATTTTCCTCTCAAACTCTCAAATATGCATTTTTCTTATACAGTATATACATTTTTCTTGAAAACATATAACTTTTTCTGCCAATTTTACATCTGCTTTTCATGAACATCAAGTTTTCTTCTAAAATATACATTTGTATTTCTCAAATATACTACCTTTCTTGGAAATATGACCTTTCTCAAATACACAACTGTTCAAAAATATACTACTTTTGCGTCATACTACCGTTTTGCTTGAAAACAAACTAGATGTGCTCGAAAAATATACATTTTTCTTGAAAATATACCACTCCTTCCTCAAAAATATATTATAGTACTTTTTTCTTGAAAATTCAACTTTTGTTTGCAAAAACATTCTAGATTTTCTCTTTTATCTTGATAATATACTACTTTTTAATTTTTAAAAAAATCCTGAAAACTAAACTTTTTTCTTGAAAATTAAACTTTTGTTTGCAAAAGAAAAATATTTCAAAAAATATACTACTTTTATCTTGATAATATACTACTTTTTAATTTTTTTTTCTTGAAAACTAAACTTTTTCCTCAAAAACATTTTTCTATAATGTAAAGTCAACATGTGACATATTTCACTAATTCCAAATTCTGGGAGTTGAACCAATTTCCTAATTAAAAAAAAAGAGATAAATTCTACAATCTAGGCCAAACCTCCACTGAGACCAAACCATCCTAAGTTTTTACCATAATTGTGCATATTCTTTCTTGCCTTGAAGCACCACTTCTATGCTGTCATTTCAGTGAGGCGTGGCAATACACATTGAATTGGTAGCCTACTTGTGACTTCATCCACCCTTATTTCTTTTTAGATGTTTTAACATTTGTTTTAGCAACACAAAGGCTTCTACAGGGTTCATCCCACGTGTTGTGTTTACTTATATGGAGACCTAGATCCTCATTGGTTCGTCTCTCACTAGCCCCACCTCCTAGAGTAGCAATTGTGGCGTGTGATTGGCTGGGGTGTATCCGTAAAGTAAGGTGGCCTGATGGCTGTGGTTCATGAATATTCATGTAGACGTCCCCCGTACTTTCTCGTTGCATGCATGTGTCATGGTTGCAGTATGTGGTGATGTCATCTATAAAGCTGGGATATTTTATACTTTTTGAACTTTCAAAAGGTAACTTAAAAAGTTTATTATTGAACAGAGGCAGTTTTGCTTCTTGTGGAGCACGTCTATGTCATTGAACGCGTCATTCGTTGTTGTGCTTGTTAAGCGGGTGCTATTCCAGGTCAATACGGATCCAGCTTAAGTTGAAGAACTGGACAAACAGGTAGAGGGACAGCTTTGCAACACGTCTCTATTTAAAGCAATGGAGCAGGAAGTCCACAGCAAAAGAAGCAGCAACTTTCAAACGGAGTGACTACACAGAACACGGACACTTTTTTTATTCGTTTTACGTTAAGGAAACTAACTCTCAAAATGCTGCGACATCTCCCAGAAACCCCCAACCCGAAGAACTCTCTCTTCAACGCCATGAACCGCTTCATCGGCGCGGTGAACGACATGGACCAGACCGTCATGGTGCCCAGTTTGCTTCGGGACGTGCCTCTGGGTGAGGAGACCGAGCTAGCCTGTCCGAAGCAGCCGGATGTGGACGAGGCGGACATGTACAGCTACTACCAGCTGCTCAAGTCCATCCGGCGAGACATCGAATGGGGGGTGCGGGTCTCCCCGGCTCTGGCACCGCCGATGTTCACCCGCATGAACTCCACCGCCTCTTTCGCCTCCTCATTATCCGGCTCCTCCGAGGAAGACGAAGAGGACGAGGAGGAAGACCTGGAGAAGCAGTTCCAGTACCACCTAACCGGGTTGCAGGGGGTGCTGGGTAAGCTGACCATGCAGGCCAACACCCTCACCAGGCGCTACAAGCAGGAGATTGGACTCTAAAACAGACATTTTGAAAAAAGCTGCTATTTGACGGACATTACAGGTCTTGTAAGATGTGTTGACATTGAATGCTAACTATTTTTTGCACTCAAAAAGCATTCAATGTGATACGCAGGTGAAACATATTTAAAAGTTTTTTATTTAATACATAATTTATTACCTCAGGCGTTTGTTAGTGATATCAAACGAGAGATGTGGATGTTTAGGAATAATCCACTGAAGTGTGTGTGTGTATGACCACGCATCTTTCCCCACTCATGACCATTTAATTGAAAAAGATAGAAAAGAAAAGAAGGAAGGAGGCAGCTGCTTCATGAAATAAGCTGCCATTGATCTCCTCTTTGGTCAATGATTGGAATGAACTTGATTGTTCTCCTGGAGAATGATGACAGATTCCACGAGATCATCTTTTAATTCATGTGCTTTCGGTGCTTTTGTTTGCACCAATTTTTCCACTGAATTTCATTTGGAAATAAAACTTTTTGTATGAACGCATTTCAGTTGTGTTGACCTTTATTTTCATACAAGTTATCGGGCCTCAGAATTTCAGCAAGCCTTTTTTACAATATATTCAATATAAGTATAATATAATATAAGTACAATACAATAGAAAGTGGCGGCACGGCGGTTGAGTGGTTAGCGCGCAGACCTCACAGCTAGGAGACCAGGGTTTGATTCCACCCTCAGCCATCTCTGTGTGGAGTTTGCATGTTCTCCCCGTGCATGCGTGGGTGCGTTTTCTCCGGGTACTCCAGTTTCCTCCCACATTCCAAAAACATGCTAGGTTAATTGGCGACTCCAAATTGTCCATAGGTATGAATGTGAGTGTGAATGGTTGTTTGTCTATATGTGCCCTGTGATTGGCTGGCGACCAGTCCAGGGTGTACCCTGAAGAGAGCTGGGATAGGCTCCAGCACCCCCGCGACCCTTGTGAGGAAAAGTGGTAGAAAATGAATGAATGAATGAACAATAGAAAGTAAACTTGGACATACTCGAGTAGTGGCAGTAGAGGTTTACTATGCACTGACTGTTGGCAGTCGTGTCCATGAATGCTGACTTCACTTGTGAACTACGGTTCATTAATTGGAAACATGATTTCGCAAAATTTTTTCCTTCCATTCGATGTGGAAGTGGTACGTTTTTTGGCTTCTTACTTTGTCATTCTTCACCACTCCTTAAATTTGAAATACTTTGAAAACCGGCATCCATCGAGTGTGTCCAGTGATTCTCTAGCTTGGTACAGCCATAGGGGTGTTATTTCATGTCTACAGGGCTCTAATAATGATAACCTCTGTATTTAGATGGTCAAAACTAGTTTTCTATCCTCAAACTACCAACATATTCCATTTATTTTTTATTAAAGCCTACGTCGAAATTCCGAAATAGATCAAAATATATTACCTTACAGAATTTGTTGCATTGTGGGAAATTTCCCCAGCACATACACATGCTAGATCAACTCTTCTACATCCATCAACATCCTGTTAATTATTTGGTGAGTTTCATTCATTCATTTTCTACCGCTTATCCTCACAAGGGTCGCGGGCATGCTGGAGCCTATCCCAGCTGTCTTGGGCGGGGTACACCCTGGACTGGTGGCCAGCCAATCACAGGGCACATATAGACAAACAACCATTCACACTCACATTCATACCTATGGACAATTTGGAGTCGCCAAATAACCTAGCATGTTTTTGGAATGTGGAATACCCGGAGAAAACCCACGCATGCACGGGGAGAACATGCAAACTCGTGGAATCGAACTCGGGTCTCCTAGCTGTGTGGCCTGCGCGCTAACCACTCCACTGAGTTTCAGTTTTATTTCATTAATAGCTTGGTGCAAAGTTTCTAAGTGATGAACAGTAGTGCTCCTCAGCTCCAACACTGTATGCATATTTTACCTTAATGTATGAGTATTAATCTTTTTATGACTGTATTTTTGATGTCCTTCATGTGTTCTGAGTAGAGTGTGAGCGACTTCTTCGACTTGCATCACAGTCTCGGAAGGGAACTCATAACACGAGGACCACCTGCCTTAATCAATTGAAATAACAGCCATTCAGAGATGTTTTATTTCCTATCCACACTAATTTGTCATTCCATGTTTGTTTTCTTTCTGATGGCAAAATATGTTTTTATTACACCGGTTTAGCAAACTGACAGCCTGAAATGAATGTGGATGCTCCCCTCATTCGTTTTCATCGTGGTGATTATTAGCTATGGCAAAACGTGCTGAACTGGATGAGTGGATTCTAAATTGTTGATGGAATGCTAAGTGTCACTTCAAGTTCACACGGCAACACCTTGTCACGTTTCGTGCCTTGCAAAATTCCCCTTTGAGGTGTTATGCTATATGATCTATCGGAATATATCACTCCGCCCGCCTGTGTCCGCATTTGACCTCTCTCTCCTCGTCAGTTTAATCAGGCCCGTTTTGTCCAATCGACTCCCTGCCATCCCTTGTGTTCACCCACCTGTGTCTTTGTTGTGCCATTAGCTCTGTTGTACTTAGCTAATTGCGTTCTTTCAATCATTGTCACAACCTGTGAGTCCGATTGTTCGCGTCGCCATTGTCTGCTACGCTAACCCCTGTAATCTTCTCCTTATTCGATTCGGCTTTTATTTCCACCACAAATGCACACTGATTTTTACTGATGTTTGTCACATTTGTTTCTGATTTCTAGCTCGACATGATGCAATGACCTTAAAAGTCAGACAATAAGATGTCACCATATTGTTAGATAGGTCAGCTCAGTTAGCATTTAAAGCGATGGTGTCCAAAATGGAACCCCCAGGTCATTTGCGCTCCGCATCTTGTTTTATATACAGTGAGACCTTGGTTAGTGTCTGCGAGAGTGAATTTCCGCAAAGTAAGATTCAATATTAATACAGTATTCCCTCGTTCTATTGAGATTTACCTTTCACAGATTCGCTTTTTTGCGGAATTTTGTATTGCTTTTTTTAAGGCTGTGCTTGGCCCTTTAAGAATCATTGCATTGTTGAGTGTCTCACTCTCTCTCTTCCCTCTGTTGTCTGTATGCACCGCCCATTGTTTTCTGCAAGCTGTTTGGCTGCAGACCATTGTCAATCAATATCCTTCATGATATCTTTGCGTTATCGCATGAATCTTTGGTTCAAAGGAGGAGTATCGCAACAATATGTTTTAACAAGGATACAAAAACACAACAGTACAGCGGAACAGCGTCAGGACAAAAAGGCATGGTCACAGGAGTGAAATATGCATGTGTGACCTAATATTTTTTTGTATCCGACCTGGAGGTTGATGATTAAAAGTCAAACAAAGGTTTGAACTACTTTGAAGGGGACCTAAAGGAGACCTATTATGCTCATTTTCAGTGCAGTTCATAATAAAGCTAAGTTTTTGGAGTTTTGGTCAATTGTTAACAGTTAACACAAGTTAAAATAGTTTAAAAATAAACAGTAAGGTGGTGTTGAAGCGGTGGGGGTTGATCACACTGTCTTTGGGAACAGTCACATCTTGAAGGTACGTAAATGAAGGTATCCCTTTCATTCATCATTTATATGCATTTATAATTGTTTCATGCATTTAAAACTATAATTGTAAAAGTTTTTTTGCTAGACGATCCATATTGTATGCTAACTGGAAAAAAGTATGCAAACGGGCAACATTTTGGCAGGTTACCCATAAACACGCTAACTTTGGTGGATGCTACCTGAGATTCCATTCCAATGACATCAACAAAGAAACAGGATGATGACCAGAATAGAAACCAAATGTACACACGTCTCTGTCTTGGCTGCTCAGCATTGGAATTAAGAGGGAGTATGACAATTTAAGCGTGAGTATGCCATTTGTTGTTTGTACTCTTAAATATTTATGGTGGTTAGCACCTTCTCAACTTCCTTAAACACTATGGTATTGTTATCCAGCGCTTATCTTCTTTTTACACTTGTATGACAGAATGTTAAAGGTGTTATGATGGCCACAGTTCTACATACTGCTTTTCGATAGCACTAATGTATAACTAACCACTAACATACATTATTTATTATTGTCGCATTAATATATATATATATATATATATATATATATATATATATATATATATATATATATATATATATATATATATTTGCTATGTGTTTAGCTTATTTTTCCATCCATCCATTTTCTATGCCACTTGTCGTCACGATGGTTGCAGGGGTATTCTGAGGCCTATCCCAGCTGACTTTGGGAAAGAGGCGGGGTACACCCTGGACTGGTTGCCAGTCAATCGCAGGACACATATAGACAACAATAATAATAACAATAACAACAATAATAAACAACTATTCACACATATGGACAATTTAGAGTCGCAAATTAACTTAACACACATAATTTTGGAATCTGCAAGGAAACCGGAGTACCTGGAGAAAACCCACAAATGCCCAGGGAGAACATGCAAACTCCGTACTCCATTTTGACATATTCAACAACATGGGAGTGATTCTTTCTGACACAGTTTGATACCTGTGCTGTTAAACTATCGAGGACAAAAAAGGGTGCAGCTCAGTTCTTTTGTGCTGTAACATTCAACACACCCGTTGCCAAGCTACCCCAAATGCAACACAACAAACAACGAGCGCAGCACATGCAAAAAAAAAAAGTCCAAAAAAGTCTAAAACCCCGAAAAACTGACATTTGGAGGATAGTAATGTTGAAGAGAGAGCAACAGCCCTCCAGACATTTCCAACAGACACACCCTGACATTTCATTCTTCTTTGCTCTGATTCTGGATGCTTTTTCACAGATGCCACAGCCGCTGTCTGCATTTGGGACAAAGGTCACACGCCTTGCTGCATTTGGCTGCAAAAGAGTTTCATCTGAAGATAACACCAGCAGGAGGTTAAGGAGTTTTTACAAAAAGGCTACAGGCCTACTATTTAAAAAATACAATTATTAATATTAGATAAAACGGAATTGCACTGCTTGCTTCTGCTGCCACGGTCTAAAATAAAGTAATTCATTACGAATAACGTAATCGATTTAAAAAGCAGCATAATTGTTAAACATCAATATGCATTTGTGTGTACTTTATTTGGTCTTGCTCGCTCGCCGTACAACCGGAAGTGACATGCAGGAAAAAAACCCCAAACAAACCGAAGCAGATTTATTTAGTCAATAAACGCAGTGAATTGAAATGGAAAGTGAAGATATAAAACCCGGCACTAACGACTCACGCTGTGTATTTTTTAACACCCATTCTGAGGATCACAGATGCGTAAGTAGCTCACGTCGGTACACTTTCACAGTTAGCTTGTTGGCTCAATATAATGAATGCACTGACGGTGGCACTACTAGCGTTAACTATTAATTGTCATTAATTAAGCTTTATTTGACCAAATTTGACCTAGTAAGGGATTCCCCTTATAATGTTATTGGCACATGTAAAACACGCCGCTAAAGCTAGCAGCATATGCTAGCAGCCACCGATGCTAACATTAGCCTCGAAGCAAAACAAACATCATCGTGTGTTACCGGCTCATGTTTGAATGGCAACACGTTTTCCCCCCTCCGGGATTGAGCGACGTTATTTGTTTTGGCAGGAAAAGAGTTTGGAAAGCGCTAATATCGCCTTATCTTCTCGGAAAGATAAAGTAAGTCAACTCAGCTATGTGTATTGAATGAGGGAAACGTGAGGACTCAAATGCTGGAAGCATTAATACACACGGTGCTTTATTTGCCCACGGTTATACCCTTTAATAACATTCAGGTTATCTACAAAATACAAAGTCCTCGTTTAAAGAGAGTAAAAAGAAAAACACATGAAAAAATGTCAGGAGCGCTATGCAGGCCCAAGACAAATAGTCAACAGGTAAACTTGTCGCTACCTTGAGCTTTTCACGCGTGTTTATAGTCTGTATTAAAATCATATCTCATCGAATGTCTATTTCATATATAGTTACTTATTTTCTCAACTGCAGAGAGTATGATTTGCCAATTTCTTTACCTTTTTTTAGGAGGAGAATTTGTTTCTTTTGCAAAGATTTAGATAATTTTTTTGTTATATGTGACAAAGCAAATAGTTACTAGTATAACATCTAATAATACAGTATATCTAATTAATAATGAATTGAACATGAATGAACATTTTTAGAATAAACCAAGGTGAAAAAAAAAATGAGCTAGAACGGAAATTGCCCTCAGGCTGCACTGTGGATATAACTGGCTTACGTAAAACACATACAGTCATGACAAAAATCCAATGTTGTCTTAATTAGTAGATTTTGTACAAAAGCATTTTTAGAATAATACAGTAGATCCCTGCTAAAAATGTTTATTTTTGACACATGGCTCGCTTCTCTCCCCCAAACCCTGCTGATCCCTGGACGTTGATGTTCTCCTCCGATTTCTGACCAACATTTGCAAGAAAAGTGCCTGTATGTTTTCTTTGGAATGTGGGAGGGAACCCGAGTACCCGGAGAAAACGCATACACGGGGAGAACATGCAAAGTCCACACAGAGGTGCCCAAGGGTGGAATCAAACTCGGGTCTCCTATTTGTGTGGCCTGTGCGCTAACCACTACTTCAACGTGCAGCCCTACTGCAGTATGTTATTTTTCTGTAATATTTACTAGAAATGCTCCGATCAATCCGCCACGGTCATTATTGGCTGATGTCCAGGAAGAATCACATGATTGGATAATGATCGCCAGCCAATTTGGAGTCGCTAATTAACATGTTACAATTAGCATGTTTTTGGAATGTGGGAGGAAACCGGAGTACCCGGCGAAAACCCACTTATGCACTGGAAGAACATGCAAACGCCACACCAAAGGGGGAATCGAACCCAGGTTTTCTAGCTGTGTGGCCTGCTTGCTAACCACTCGGTTAGCTCGGGTAGCACGTTAAAAAGCTTTAATACAACATTTGAAAAACAAACACGTTTTCATCAGTCAAACGACAGCTAGCACAGTCACCGAGCCATGTAGCCACTGCCGGTATTTCTGTTTTTTAGCTGCAAGGATCTCTTGCTTTTCTGCCATTTTATTTTCTGCGCGTGCCCGTCCGCATGGTTAGAAAAATGTGGACGTGTGCAGAGCGGAAAATTTCCGCATGAAAGGGGCCGCTTGAGGGGGCGTTGGTGCGAAAAAGACGTCATTTGTCCGCATGGATTGCGGAAAGCATAATATACCTTTTAAGGTTTACCTGTGATATACTGTATGTTCTCTTCAGAAAGTAATTAAAGTATGGTTTTGTCTAAATTAGGGTTATTTCATGGTTCCTTTTTTCATATTGCTTCAACCAGGGATTCTGGGATTTCATGAAAAAAAAAATCACATTTCCCCCACCCCCCATTAAATTGATTAATTACTCATTCTATTAGTAATTACCTTTTTTTGGGACCTTGGAATTGTTCTGACCTTTCCTCTTTATACGCCACCTCTGGCCAACAGCACTCATCATAAATACATTGGAAAATGTATCACAAATCAGTGTGATCAGTATCGGGCAATTTCAGTCCTGGATGATCAGTACTGTATAAAACCCTTATCAGGGCATCTCTATTATTTACATAAATAGCTTAAAATATCCTACTTTAATATGCTCTTTTTACATTATTTTTATGCTGGAGTACAGCCTATCGTCAAAGTGTCCTTTTAACTTTTTTCAGGTTAATGTTAATGTTTAGCAGCATCTTTAAACGCCAATGTAAAGATCAGCCTTACAGATAAAAATGTCTACCATTGCACATTATTATTTCTATGAATGCATTTTTACAATAATATTTGGTTCTTTACTTGTATCATAATTTGTAAAATTAATGATTTTTTAAATTAATTGCTACACCTTTCCCCCCTGGAATCTGTTGTCTGTACTGCATGCCTGTAGTAGGAATTCCTTTTTAAACTTCAGCTTTACAGATGGCACATTTACTCAGCAAGGGGCGCATATTTGGGTATAGATAGATGTCTAAAGTGACACACTGTGGAATCATAGTTGTCATATTAAAGGTAAGAGAGCAATGTAGTGAAACCACCTGTTATTTCGGGTTTGGCGTCTATTTGAGCTGAGGCCAAATATCCTATTTGTGGCAAGGCAAGTTTATTCATAGAACAGAATTCATACACAAGGTAATTCATAGTCCTTTACAGAAAAGAAGGGTAAAATCACTTCATAAAATCATCCCATAAAAATATAGACTCATTCTAAAATCAAACAAAATTCCATGAATCATTACATAAAACAAAGTTTTAAATGAAGAGCGCAGTCTTTTGGAAAAGGACATTCTTTCCAAATTCGCCCTGGGCTTAGTTTCGTAGAGGTAAAAAAGAACGTTGTAGGCTATAGGCTGCCAGTTTATGTGTGCAAAAGGCCACGATGCTGTATAGGTGATTGTGCTGACACGCCTACTTTAAACGCAGCAATGCCACTGGCACATTGCATTTGTGGCATGACATGCATATTTTTCATTCCCTTACTTCATTTCTTGGCTTGTGTATGCTGAACATTCTTCCCAAGTCGCTATCAGATTAGTTTCGGCCTGAATTTCCCGACATGTCAAATAGATCACGTCAGCATTCGTATTGCAGGCCATTTGCATTCTATGGACAAACATCCTCCTCATTTGCAACCTCATTGTGATCACAACAGCGCAAGCTTGCACACTTTATTTATAGTAAGAACCTCATAATAACTAATTGCCTCTCATTTCCAGGTGGTGATATTAACAGTAAAAAGAGCCACGGGAACTTTCTCTTTGGCCGGATGGTGAATATTACTTTATGATCTCTCATAGTCGATGATGATCATTATTGCTATTTGGGAAACTGTGACCCCTGTGTTAGTTATTTTAATTAGCAGTATTTATTAAGAAAATCTGTTTATGTGAGTTGTTGGCTTGCGGATTGCAATACATGGCCTGAACAGAAGCGGCATTCTTGTCAGAATTCTACCTTGACATGGATAATAATGCTCAGTTTTATTATTTAATTGGTATAGAACAGGGGTGTCCAAACGTGCATGGGTTTTCTCCCGGTTTCCTCCCACATTCCAAAAACATGCTAGGTTAATTGGCGATTCCAAATTGTCCATAGGTATGAATGTGAGTGTGAATGGTTGTTTGTCTATATGTGCCCTATTTGTCTATATGTCTTGCCCAATGAGAAACATCCATTTTCTATGCTTCATATCTTCACGGTATAAGCTGGAGCCTATCCCAGCTGACTTTGGGTGAGAGGTGGTGTACACCCTGGATTGGTCGCCAGCCAATCACAGGGCACATATAGACAAACAACCATTCACACTCACATTCATACCTATGGACATTTTGGAGTCGCCAATTAACCTAGCATGTTTTTGGAAACCGGAGTACCCGGAGAAAACCCACATACCCATAAAGCATTTATTTCACATGTTTCTTCTGACTAACAAATAATATTGTGTTGATGATGTCATCTCCTCTCTTCATAGCATCTTCATGCTCTTTGTGATCTGGCTTCTTCGGCGCTACCACTCATTGGCGCAGGTAAGCCTGACATCTTGTCCAGCCTGGTTTTTTTCAAGTTTCCGGTTTGTCTTCAGTTCCACAGCAGATGCGCTCAATTAGTGCTGGCAAATTTTTGATATGATTGAAGGCCAGTTAAGGGATGATATTAATCACACCTGTGAGGTTAATGGACTCGTCCATTGTGCTGAGATAATGACCTGTAGCCCTCCCGTGTCTTTCTCCGATGCGCCGTTTCCCATTCGACTTAGTAATGCATGTGTGTTAAATTGACTTGATTAGATAATGTATTTTCTTTAACTAGCGGCTAAGGGGTGTCTGTTTAGTGAACCGCAGAGAGTATCGACCTTTGTCGTTGCTGAGCTTTGATCTACAGATTTTTGCATATTTTGATAGCAATAGGAATATAACTGCCATCCATGATCAGTGTTTATTTATGTGTTTTTCTTTGTTCTTGCATACTACTGTTAGTCAAGTGAATTTGGAGGCGGAGCTAATGCTCAAGCAAATTCCATCAATGGAGATTTGCACTTGCTCCACATCTGTAAGACCATGCAGATGACTAGTTTGGTTGTCGTATCTTTTCACTAATTGTAATTGTAATATGGTTTTCACCATTATTACAGCTCTTTTGGATATGAAATAACACCCCATAGTCCTTTTTACACTTGTATTACACAATACAGTATACATAATAGTGGAAAATAAGCCTTGACATAAATTAGATAAGAGAGACTCACACGTCAGAATTGACAGCGTACTTCCCGGTCGCTATCAATGTAACGTTACTGACATCTAGAGACCAATGCAATATACTACTAAACTGCCACGGTTTATGGTTAAGGAGAGACTCGGGATGTACTTCTATGGCTTTTTTAACAAGCATAAAATACATGCAGTGAACGTTCACACAGGAGCTGCTGTCGGCCACTCTCTTCCCTGCTAACCTGCTGGCACTCAGCTAACAGTAAACACTAGCGGACATTACACATGTCACTCACAGATACTGTATTATACTTCATATCACGTCATTTGAATGCCTTTATGCTTGAAAATACTTAATTGAGGGCATTAATATTTACAATTTGCTTAAATATGCATATATTTTTTACTAATAGATCGCATTCATCTACGAAATAGCGACCGTTTATTAATGAATAATTTAAAAAAAAACGCCACAGAGTGAGGCCGCGATATCCAAACCGTGATGTCGTGAGGGACGACTGTATGTACGTAAAATGTTAAATGCATCCTGTAAAGACATAAAAAAAACAACAAAATCAACAAAGAGTGCGGCTCATCGACACGATGAAAGCTGGTTACAAACTCACCTCTGTGAGGGTAAAACAAAGAGCAAAAAGGAAAAAGAGGTAGAACAATAAATTTTGATTATGACAACAACGCTAACTAGCTGGCTGATGTCGACATAAGCGTGTTCCTCTGCACCTGATGTGCTGCTAACTAGTGGCTGCACATAGTATTTCTTTGAGGAGACGGTGTTTTTAACGGACTATTAGAGACACGATGACAGTTGTTGGAGCGGAGGCGCCAGTTGTTGATAACGAGTTGAACATTTTTTAAGTTTCCCATAGGTTGCGTGCGGTGCGGCTAGTAAGTCCAGCAGGTTTGTCAGGTTGAGCCGCTCTCCCAAAGTTATCCTCATAATCTGCGGTAAAATGACAGCTTTAGCATGGAGCTCAGGATGGATCCTCTTACCTTCGGACCAGGTCGCCGCCAGTCACTGTCTCCTCCTCCTCCTCCTCTTCATCCTCCCGTCCCCCTCCCCCCACCCACCTCCATCTCCTTGCAAAGGTTATCCGTCAGTCAATAGTCTTTAGTGCTTTCCCTGCATGGCCCTGCTGAGCTCGTTTCCTTCCTCCCTCCCAACCCCCCCCATCCCACAGCCTTGGCGAAGGTCGTCGTCTGACATGTATTGATGAAAGGTTGTGTTTATTTGCACCTCTTTTTCCCGTGCCTGCTTCCTACAAAGCCTGCTTTAAAGCTGTCGATTATTGCAATCACACAACCAAATGAGTTCAGCGTGCGGCGGAGAGGGAATGACAACATATCCTGCTTTTCTATTCTCCTCCGCCGTGTGTCTTGTATGTCTCCCTTTTTTCCCTTGCCAAATTCTTAGGGGACCGGAAGCCCCCCGAGCTCGGGGGTCGGCTCTGTCTCCCCTTTCAACTCCTGCCAATTGGTAATCTATTTAGAGCGCCAGATAACAGCACGGGTCCCCGAGTATTGTGCTGTAATTAGGTTTGCTCTGATTGGTCTTTGGAAAGCGGTGTTGACAGAGGGGACGGCACGTCTCGCAACCAACATACAGTACATAGGGGACTCATTTATTTGTCATTTGTTTTGTCACAGAAGATGATTCTCAGCTTGACTGTGGCGGCCTTCTTTGACAGCCTAGCATATGTCATGGTCAGTTTCTTTTGTCTATTTTTTCTTTTTTTAAAACAAACACATGTAATTGTTTCTGGTTTTCTCCTCTTACACAATGTAATATTTTTTTCTTTCCCCCTCTAACTCTTCTTAGAGTGAGTCCCAGCCAGAGGGAACTCTCTGCGACTTCCAGGCCTGGTGGCTAACATATTTTGGTAAGATTGACTCATAAAGCTCAATACAAAATGCAAACAAATTGACTATAGGAATAATGGAAATAGTTCCATGGTCAAACTGTAAAAAGCTTAACACTTTTACACCCTTAACTGAGTTAATGGCCCTTAATAATGATAATAATTAATTACGAATAATAATAATAATCAGATGACTTAAGTCCGCATGTGATGATGTGTGATAAACAAAAATTCATATTTCTACATAACTTTTCCCATAAAAAAGTGGATAGGAATAATCTATTCTCAGGTAAATCTATCATGATTATAAAATCCTAATTAACTGTACATGTTTCAAAGCAACATTCTAATGACCTCAGGTGTCAATACAAGTGTAAAAGTCAATTAACAGTCCTTAATTACGACACATGAAAACAATAAATTCTCATAAAAGTCAACTTTTGGTAACATGCAAATGTACGTATTCTTCTCAATACAAAATAATGAAAATGCAAATCTGTTCCCTGGTCAAACTGTTGCCATCATTTCAACACCCTCAGTTGTTATGCAAGTGTATAAATAAGCTCTTAATATGCAATTTTTTGATGATGTGTGATGAACATCAATGTGGTCTACATGTGTTTTATGATTCTAATATTGCTCACATAGTGAGCCATATTGTACTCAGCAGCCAGGACGTTGATGTGTGTCCTGTTTTTCTGTGGCAACACAAAAAAAATCGAACTTGTAATTTCAGCAAAGATGTTAGCAGCAACACAACAGAAGTGGCCAACAGTCTAGTAATATTCTAATATTAAAGTACATAATTGTTACCGTAACAACAGCTTATATTGCTTATATTCAAATGATTTTGAAGCTTTATGCAATGATTTGAGCAGTGATCTGTGGTCAAGCATGGTGGTGGTAGCGTCATGGTCTCGGGCTGCACGACTGCTGCCGGTACTGGGGAGCTGCAGTTCCCAGTATGTATTCCAGCATGTACAGTGACATATCATAAGGATGTGGTGCGCTTCCACTCTCCTCTGAAGATTTTCTTTGAGATTTTGGCGCGTGTATGTGGGAACTTTTACTCAGGTTTTTCTGTCCTGCGGTCATGCTTGGAATTGAACAGGAGCCTTCCCCGAACTGTTCCCACATAGTTGGCAGCGAGGGCCTCGATGCACGTGTCCAAGTAGCGCTATTACTCACACTTAATTGAATAGGAAAGATTCCCTATTAAACGGAACTTGCCATCATATGTTGACAGTACTCTGGCAAGTACACAAAACTTTTTGTTGTTGTTGCTGTTTAACTGGTGGGGAATGTTATGAGTCAAAATAGGGAGACATTTCTGTTTAGAGACGCTGATTCCAATTTGTTGGCTTTTCAAAACCGATTTTCCCCGTTGGAAATAATATAACGTGTTTTTATCTGTTCCAAGCTCAAACGATAATCGTGATGTATACTTTAGCTTTTGGCAATAATGTGAGTAATGTTTTACTTGTTTTTTTCATACATGATGGAAGAAAATAGAAAAAAAAAGTCCATATTCAAACGCAAAAGTGGAGAAAAAAAATTCTCAGCTGCAGTATTCACCTTTTGAAGATGTGAATGGAGGTCCAGGTACAGGAGGGTGTTTGCGTAGTGATACTGTCCCCCAGTGGCCTTCTATAGGCATGGCATTGTTAAAGCAATTGACAATGTTGTGTGTATTTATAAATAAATACATGTATTTGTGTTACCATCTGCCTTGCTTACAGTATACTGATGAAGCAGCCAGACCTTTTCTGTTGCTGCTTTAAGTTCAATTTCCAGTTCTGTGGTTATCGTCACACTTTTTACCTATTCTATATTTGGTACCCTTTTCTGGTAGCATCACAAGAACATAAATAGGCAAAGAAAAATCTAAATATACTTAATGTTTCATAAATGTACTTGTCACAAATGATGATCTGAACAAGTTGTGCCACTTTTGGGATGATGAGAAAAACACCCATACTGTTTTGTTCCTCAACAAGTGGTACATTCAAACCAACAGCAGCAACTATTTGCATAACGCGCCCTGTAAAGCAGCCCTTAGGGCGATGATGCAGCATTCTGCTACGACTCAGCACTTTTCACACACCCTCTCCAAGAATGCCACACCCACAATGGCGATGGTGGTGTAACACATGGGAGTGAAACAGTGTATGTGGTATTATTGGCTTCTGAAGCAAATACCAAAGTGCATAATCACCCTTTGAATCCTGGTGTCCACCTTCTCTATGGGGAGATCATTTTCCTCCAATGGCACTCTGCTCTGAGACCAACGTTCCATGTGCATTATTATATAAGATCTCGCAAACGTCAATAAACCCTTCACATTTCTTCAGCCATTTTATTTGATCTTCACAATGGACATTGCTAAAGGAATGAAAGGTATATACACTTCAGAGTAGTTTGTGTACAGAATGATTATCAGGATAGTCAATACAGCCATTATTATAGTGAGTACCAAAATAATTGCCTACAGTCAAACATCATGGTCTGGGGCTGCATGACTGCTGCCCTCAATGTGGTAGTGCAGTTCAACGTTTAGCTCTATGATGACATCAATAGTGGAGTTGGTAGATGTTAACACCTTGGACTTCTCCAGCTTCTTCCAGGTTGAGGGTGCCCCCGCAGGTGCTCAATTGGGTTCAGGTCTAGAGCACTCCATGTCATTTACCTTCAGCTTCCTCAGCAAGGTCAACTCGGTGGTGTGTTTGGGATCCTTATGTTTGAAACCTGCCATGCAGCCTCGTTTCCCAAAGGAAGGGGATCAGGCTCTGCTTCACAATGTCACAGTCCGTGTTGGAATTTATGTTTCCCGTCAATCACTCAAGTTGCCGGCGGCATTCTTGCAGCCTCAGATCATGATGCTACCGCCACCATGCTAGATGCAGTTACTTTTGTATTCATTCATTCATTCTTTCATTTTCTACCGCTTATCCTCACGAGGGTTGCGGGGGGTGCTGGAGCCTATCCCAGCTGTCTTCGGGCGAGAGGCGGGGTACACCCTGGACTGGTCACCAGCCAATCACAGGGCACATATAGACAAACAACCATTCACACTCACATTCATACCTATGGACAATTTGGAGTCGCCAATTCACCTAGCAACTTGCTACTTGCTTATCGAGACAATAGTTGCTGACTTATTTTCAAGGTGATAGTAAATACACTGGACACTTCAATATATCCAAGTTTACTTTCTATGATATTATCCTTTGAAGATATACTGTAATAAATATAACTGTGAAATGTGACGGGGTGTTCTCACTTTTGTGGGATAGGATAGCCTACTTTAGTCCTCCTGCAGTTTATTGAAGCCAGATGTTTTCGTCCGCAATTATGAGGCCCCTTTAGCCCCGGATTAGCATTGGGATTCTTAGTTAAGGCTTGCTGTTAATACTACTCTTCAACAATGCTGCTCTTTTTTTTTTATTGCTCTCACAGGCAAACACACACGCTGAAGCGGATGCAGGGGTAATGGGCGTTGAGTTAGTGCTGCAGGGTTGCTGCGAGTCAGCTCGCTTTATCACGAGCATCCTCACGCTGGGGACAAACGGCTGTACATAAACCTGAACAGGCACTTTGTTCTGTGGCGTCAAGCCTGGTGGGAGCCGCCGCCGCCACCACATCACCGCTGCGCAGCGCTTTTAAATTCCCGCCAATAAAATGTTATGAAATGTATTGGAAGGTGCGCCAGTTAAAGCAAAGATCTGCTCCAGTTGTCGTTATGTAAGATGCGTTTTTGCTTGTCCTGGGGAGGGTGATTTGTTGTGAAAGATGACAAAGACAGCCGGCCTCCTTCCTTTCTTAGTCAGCGCATGCCGTTCCTGCTTTGTTTTGTGCACGTATGTGTGTGTGTGTGCGTGTGTGTGCGTGTGAAGCTCCGGGAATTCATCATTGTGACGAGCGTCCTTGCCTGTCCTGTCAAGAAAAACACACACAAACAAGAAAGGAGGTAAAGGAAGAGGGGGGGGGACACTTTGTTTCAGGCTTTCTTTTGTGTCTTGAATTCCACCATGTTGGAATCCCACTGCCGCTGTCTCTCTTCTTCGCACCCCCCACCTTCTCCTCGCTCCCCAGCTCCCTCGCGCCCCCACGCCGCCGTTATCTCCCTGTGCTTTTTTTCCATAGTTCATCGTTATCTCCCTCTGAGCTCCCCCGCTCATCCATCACCATAAGCCACAGGTTTCCCTCATATTACTGCAGAATGGGCATCCATTCATCAAAAAATGTCACATATACATATATACGAATACACACACACACACACACACACATATATATATATATATATATATATACACACACACACACACACACGGCATATAGGGCTGTCAATCGATTAAAATATTTGATCGCGATTAATCACAGTTTTATCCAAAGTTAACTCAAAATTAATTGCATTTAATCGCAGATAGAAATAAGTTTTTATTTATAATAAGCAGGAGAAATCTTTGTGGTAAACAATTTGATGTGCAACTACAACAATAATTACATCAAATTTTATGTAAAAGGGTATCAATTTCATAACTATGGGCCATTATTCAAAACAATACAGTCAGCAAGCATATTTTTGTATTGTTATGTTTTTTATTATTAGCATATTAGTTCTTAAACTTGCCCACAAACGTGCATCATTTTCTGATGCACAGAGGGATGTATGGATGTATTTGGATGTATTTATACTTTTTCCTTTCGCTTCATATTTGCTCCCAAATGCTGATACTATGTGGGAATGCATAAAGGTATGATTTGATGACTTTGAGTGCTAATGTGCATAATTACGGTACACAAGCTCTCTGAAAAAACAAAGTCCACCAAGCGGGATGATGGCTCTGCTTTTCATTTGGTGTTGTTCCTGCCATAGTTTTATACAATACATCATGAATAGGATCAATCACATCGCTATAATGTACGTATGTTTTACCCAGATATTAAAAATCTTCCCTTAGCTAGTTCCATGTTAAATGGCTAATGCTAGCACAACACTGGACCTCAGCCAAGATCATCAGCTGTATCTCCAATTTTAGCCGGCACTTCAATGCAAAAATCAGCAGAGAGATGTACAAATGTAAAAAACACTGGGTAGTTGGAACACTCTTATGCTAAGGTAGCACTGTATATGACAATAAAAACAATACCTGCTCCCAATCTCTGGCAGGCGATGTAATCCGTGATAACGCAAACACAGCAACAGTAGATACAAAGAGCAAGAGCCGTCTGCCAGGGCTTTGAAGCCAACTTTACCAATCACAATACTCTGTTCTTTCTCCATTTCTGCTCAATATTTGTTCCAGCTTGTGGCTACAGAATTACTATACTTCAATCAAACTACGATGTGGGCGAAGGGTCAAACAGGACACATTAATCGCGCGTCAAAAAATGACCGCCGTTAAAGGAAACTTCCGTTAGCGCATCATTAGCAAGGTCAGACATCACAAACAGTGATGTTGTCAACATCATCAAAAATGTTGAGACGTTTTTCTTGTGGATTCCAACCTCTGTCTCGCCTCCCTGCCTACCTCTCTGCTCGTCGCCATCTTTAGTCTTTAATAAATTAACATAACTGACATTAATTGAGATCTATCCGGCTGCAAAAGGTTCGAAAGCCCTTTCTAAAGCTTTGGGACACCAGCAAAACACAGTGAGAGCCATTATCCAAAAATGTCAAAAACATGGAACAGTGAATGTACATTTGTATATGTATGCGTAAAAAAAAACACACACACATAGACATAAATCGGTGGGAAGGGGGCAAACACTTTTCAAGTCACTGTACATGTATACACGTGTTTGTGTGGTGCAGGAAGCTTTGTTGCATTCATTTTTTTTTTGTCGTCTCTGCAGATTGGAGTGCCTTGGCCTGGGTTTGCCTCATCACGCTCAACCTGTACTTTAACCTGGTCCGGGAGATGAGCACAAGCAAATATGAAATGTGAGTAAGGGTCACTCAACTGCACAAACACCGTGCTTCTGCCACGGTGCCCTCATATGAACTTCCTGTAGCTCCGCCTCCCGCCCCCCATTTTCCACAAGGCTGGAAACTGAGTGTTGGCAGGATTATACAAAAACAACACAGTTTGGTGCAGACACAGGTTTTAGTGGACTGTCCCCTGTCTCCTTGGGTGCCTGTGGGAGAAGAGTCCAGTCTACCATACAGTAAAGCTGTGACCCCTGAGATTTTGGACACCCCTGTCAAACACATCCGCTTTTATACTACACGTATGAAGTGTTTTGGAATATTCTGAACTCTTGCTTCCCAGCCAGTAAGCATCATAATGGAGACTTGCCATGGCATAACATAGTGTAGCACAACCTCTTCTTTGGACAACAAATTAGTTGAGTCAATCACACACAGTGCCTCTGCTGGTTACAACCAGGTAGTGCACTCTGATCAAAAACCCAAATATGACGCTAGACAGTTTATTTATATTTATATACACTTTTTACTAGTTGACGTATAATAACATAGTACATTTGCATCATTTTATGTCATCCTCCTTGTCCCACATATTGTAATTAAATTATAGAGTGAGGCTTGTGTAACCCAACTGGTCTGCCACTACGTATGCCTGGGCCTTGAACCAGGATCCACATATGAGAGTTTAGCAGCGCTAGCCTATATGCTAAAAGCCCGACCTGTTAACTTATTCTTCACGACGGCTCTTTAAGGCATCACAGAGTGAGGTTTACCGATTTATAGGCCTGTAACAATATCAAATTATCACCCAACCCAAATTCCCACACTCGTGTTACCATTATAGGTCTTGGGCTGATACTGACACTTGGGGGCATGATACCTGGCCTGATACCAGACAAACCATGTGATGATCTTATTATCATATACTATTTAATCATGAGCTCATTATCACATACTATTTAATCAAAAGACCATTTTGTTTCCAGAAATTTTTCAGCTGATTACATGTATTATATCTAAACAGTGTAAACTGTGTGTTCACGCTCATGCGCTGTTCTCTGATTGGTTGTTTCACGGGAACGATACCAGAGCAGCGCGCTCTGAGTGGACAGCTACGGGGGCTGATACTGGACATGGTTAAACTCTATATTTTATCAGTATCACTGCCTTGGGCTTTGACACAGTATCATTTCGGCCTTTTCCCGTATCATTCATGGGCGGTTTCTAGGGTACAGGGCCAATTAATACTGTAGTATGTGATAATTCATGTTAGCGTATACTGGCTCGGGAAGATAACTGCAACTGCTAGCTACCATAGCTAGTAGCTAGTAGCTCCACCTCCACAAAGAGGCTGAATGAGATGAGATAGCATTTTTGCCGTTCATTCCATGTATATAACCCGTGCGTACAGACAGATACAGAGTGACCCCTCTCGTCATCCAGCCTGTGTGTTAATTTGTCGAGGGCGTCATAATCATCGACCTGTTTTTTTATTTTGATCGTTATCGTGACAGGCCTACCAACTTACTTTTGTACAGCGACACTTGCTGGCATCGGTTCCTTGCTATGTTGTGGTTTACTACGATCTTATGTGGCGCCGTGTGTCAAATGGAGGACTTGTTGAATTAAGGTCAACCACCACCTTATACTTGACAGATTGTACGCTACCACAACATGTTTGGATAAAACAATACAGCACTTTCTAATTTGTTACTGGTGTGTCACTAAGATTCTATGTTACGCTAATACAGCTTTACAACCAAAAGCCGTTCATTTAGTGTTAGGTCACATATTGCTAATTGCACAGACTTTGTCACATATGCCGCGTTTTTTTACATTTACGTATTTTATTAACAGTATGACCTTGACAAAGTCAAAGATTTTTGTGCTATTCTCGTTTTGCGGTTCAGGTTGGTATTGCTGCGCTTTCCACCTCCCATCACCGACACAGGAGAAGGCGGGAAGCTGGGCTAGCGATGTAAAAAAGAACGGTGCACCCCCGCGCTGATGTCTGTGTAATTGGGACAGCCTTGAACGGCGTTGCGGCTCATTAAAAACGCTGATGCTCAGGCGCTATTCAAATTCACCCGCTGGGGTGCCATATTGCTGGCGTTGATAAGTTCTGCATAAACAAGCAAGGCGGCGGAATAGCAGAATAGCTTTTCGGCTTATGTGTCTTATTTTGTGGTGGCTACTTCTGCAGGACTGTGTGTGTGTGTGTGTGTGTGTGTGTGTGTGTGTGTGTGTGTGCATGTGTGTGTTCGTCCTGCCAAAGCATGTGTTTCCCCGCAGAGCCCTGACAGCCATCTCCCCCTCTTTGCCTCCTTCTCCCTCCTTTTCTGTTCCAGCCAGCCGCCACTCTAATTGAAAAGGGAGTGAGTGTCAGCCACTAAGTGTGAGCTTGTGTGGCACCTACACACACACACACACACACACATGCTGCACACACACATCTTCACGCTTTGTGGCTCGGCGTCCCTGTCGCTCAAACTCCCCTGAGCGCTTATCCACAGCGTGAATTTATTTACGCTCGTGCGTGTGTGTGTGTGTGTGTGTGCGTCAGCGTCTGCTTGTGTGTAGGACATTTTAAAAAATGAATGCACGCCGTGGGTGGAAGAACAAGCGGCTTTAACAAATTAGCAGCCACTCGTGGTCGCCCGGCCAAGTCGATTGTTCTTGCTCGCGTTCTGTGGATGTGCTTAGGTGTGCACACTTGTCCTGTGTGGGAGGGAGGGCGGTGGGTGTTAGGCTGGGTTCCACCCTCCCCCCCCTGGGAGTTCCCATGCATTGATTAGCAATAAGCCGGAGGATATAATGGCGGTATAACTCAGCAAGAGACGGGTTTATGAGCGCAGGGGCGATGCCTGCTTGGAGGTCTAGAATGGGCTCTGTGCCGATCCTTATCAAGGACTCAAATGGAAGGAGAAAGGGGGGGGGGATGTGGGGGTGTGGCTTTTGTTTAGAAAAAAACAAAACCGAACCCTGTTAATCGGTTAGCGTCGAGGGGCTTTTGGTGAATTGACTGCACATACGTAAGCTGTATGTGTTTAGTAGGGTGAGGATGTGGCTTTGCACGCATGCACAATTACCCTTCAGGCCTCTCTAAGCAAAACTCCCACCCGCCCCCCTCTCGTGCACACACACACACACACGCACACACACACACACACACACACACACTGATGGCTCATTGTGATGGTTTATGAATGAACAAATTGCCAGAGGAGAGAGAGAGAGAACCGAGTCGGGATGAGCCAAGACTGATTGAAGTGCATGCAAGAGGAGCGGTGGGGGGGGGGGGGGGGGCGTGGGGGGTAGCAGCGTGCGCATGTATGCTAATGCATGTTTGAAGGGCGGATTCAGGCTGAGGGCAGGGAGATGTCAGCAGCAGGAGGAGGAGGAAGGCTGAGTGGGGGGTGGGTTAAGATGGAACCAGGGGGTTTCTCGGCGAGCCTGTGTGTGTGTGTGTGTGTGTGTGTGTGTGTGCGCGTGCGTGTGCCCGCAGATGCGCATGCAGGTGTGTGTAATAGGGAACGCGGCGTGGCCCTGCTGTGCCTCATTAAGCCCATGTTGCGCCGCGCTCTGGACCTCGTCAGCTCCCTCTTGCTGCGCTGCGAGCGAGCGGTGTGTGTGTGTGTGTGTGTGTGTGCGCTGCAGCCGGTGTGTCGGCGAGCTCTCGACATTGATTTCCTGACAAGGCGCCCCCCCCCCTCCCCTTTCTTCCGCCTCTCCTCCGCCAGTCGTCACACAAGGGAACGGCGGCGCTGATTTCACCATTTGTTTCTCTCCTCCTACTGGAGAGCGTGTTCTTTCCTTCCCCTGACTTCCTCTTCCCTTTAGGCTATAACTTTTACACGACGGGACGCCGTCTCATGAAAATGGATGAAAATTGGGATGTGCACCTCATTGCGTAAACCATGCCATCCATATTCATATACAGTAAACCTCGGATATATCGGATTCAATTGTTTCCACTGGTTTTGTCCGATATAAGCGAAATCCGTTATATGCGTATAGCAGAAAATGTCAGTTTTACGCATATATCGGATTTATATCCGGTATATGCGTAAATCGGATTTTATCCGTTATAAAAAGGCACTTCCTTGACTATGTTTCCAATGTACCTGGACGCGCAGGCAACGCTGCAAACGTTGCAAATGACGTCGTATAGCGGCCTGTCACGATTCGGCGAATCGTAGCGCCACGATGCGGCCATCCGATATATGCGAGGGAAATTTAATGGAAATGCATTGGAACGGGACTGGAGATTTTGTCCGAAATAGGCGAAATCCGTTTTAAAAAATCCGATATATGAAATGAATTTTTATTGGAAATGCATTACAGAAAAATTGGTTCTTTTTTATCTGTCCGTTGTGAGCGAATTTCCGATATATCCGAGTCCGATATATCCGAGGTTTACTGTATAGTACATGCACGATGCGTAGAATTTCATACATACACAGTGAAACCTCTGTAAACATTGAAAATTTGCACAGAATTTAGCCACCGTTAGCATACAACGCGGCGCTCATCTTGTGTTGTTTATGCACTGTGTGAGGCCACGTGTTTTCTTAATGTACAATACGATGGAATACAATTCCGATGTCATACGACACGTTTCAGTCCAATTACGGCATGATATGATATGATTCCCTCCGATTCCGACACTGTTAGAATATTATTCACACACTTTCACACATGACAACTTGACACGATTCACTCATTATGATGTAATGCCAGTTACTCAAATTATCATGCAATAATAAGATTCAAGCCAATTCCAATACGTTCATTCATTCATTCATTTTCTACCGCTTTTCCTCACGAGGGTTGCCGGGGTGCTGGAGCCTATCCCAGCTGTCTTCGGGCGAGAGGCGGGGTACAACCTGGACTGGTCGCCAGCCAATCACAGGGCACATATAGACAAACAACCATTCACACTCACATTCAATTCCGATACAGTACGATACAATTCCGATGCAGTATCATCGGATTCCCTCCGATTTTTTTTCCTTTGCAATACGATTCACTCCATTTCCGATACAATACGATATGATTGTCGGAACCTGACTTCCTCTCTCTCTCTCATGCCTGATTTCCCCTCTTCTTCTCACGCTCCCTCTTGAGTTTGATTGAAGCATGCACGCTCTTTCTGGGCTCGCTGGATCCGAATCTCACCAGCCCTCTTCTATTTAAACCAGAAGCCAGCCACACATTGCCTCCCACATATTCACACTGGTGTCCATCAGACAGCTGCAGAGGCGGGAAATGCAGTGAAATGGAAAAAGAGCGAGAACGAGAGAGAGAGCATGTGTGTGTGTGTGTGTGTACATCGGTGTGTGTGTGAGGGGGGGGGGGGGGGGCACCAAGAATGTGCGGTAGCCCTGTCACCTCTGCTCGATTGACCACGCTCGGAAGAAGTCATGGTAGGACTTCCACTCTATTGAGCGGGCAATGCTGTTCGCTCTATAAAGTATTGATGGCCAGCCCTAAAAGACATACCATCTTCATGTCTAAAACACACACACACACACACATGGTTCTTCAAAGCCAATGATCCTCCCAAATTTTTGAATGATAAGCTGTTTTAGCCCCTTGAGCTTTCTTCAGATGTTCCTATGAAGGTAAGCTGATTAATGCAAAAAAAATAAACGTAAATTCTTCCCTCACCATTTACCCAGCTGAGCTCTCAAATTTAATTATGCCAAACACCTGCTGAGGGAAAACTGAGATCCTGTTTGTGTTTCTCCCATCTTAAAAATCAACCTTTGCACTGCAGTGGGGGTAATTAGGCTTTATATTGCCTTGTTCTGGCCTCTCCTGCATGTGAGAAACGGCCCCAGCACAAGCACAGAGACATGAACAAAGGAAGGAAGTATGTAATTGATTTAACTAGAATGGCACTTGGTATCCTATGCCAAAGTCGGACAGTCCTAGCTGGGATTGGTATCAAATTGCCGAAATTTGGTCCGTTTTGTCAGTCTTCATCCGATCTTCCTTGGCCCATGTGCCACATGGACAGAAAGTTTTGTGTAGCAGGAGCTATGAGAACCTAACTGAGAAATAGTAACCAGTTGCAATGGGACACAATACTCACTCTCTTTACGATGCAACACAATTGGTGGAGGTAATACTGCACTCAGGCACACATACATAATTCAGTTCCAAATGTCAAAATTGTAAGTAGTTAAGTGTCATATTTGTAAATACATTATTTTTATGTAAAAGAAAAAAAGCAAACTTTTTGGTTTTTATATTGTGGTATAGTTGTTTCGATATTGGAGCCATCCCTAAATCCAAAAATATTTGCGTCAAATTGAAAGTTATGCGGCCTCACAGCTAGGAGACCAGGGTTCAATTCCACCCTCGGCCATCTCTGTGTGGAGTCTGCATGTTCTCCCCGTGCATGCGTGGGTTTTCTCCGGGTACTCCGGTTTCCTCCCACATTCCAAAAACATACTAAGTTAATTGACGACTCCAAATTGTCCATAGATATGAATGTGAGTGTGAATGGTTGTTTGTCTATATGTGCCCTGTGATTGGCTGGCGACCAGTCCAGGGTGTACCCCGCCCGAAGACAGCTGGGATAGGCTCCAGCACCCCTGTGACCCTTGTGAGGAAAAGCGGTCGAAAATGAATGAATGAATGAAAGTTATGCTTTAAATGTGTCACGAAAAGCTGTTTTTCTCCCTTTCTCTAGTCAGGAACTGATATTTTCCTGAAACCTACCCATATTCTACTGCTGATTACTAAAGAACGGAAAAGGGTATTTTTTTTTTTCCTGATGAAAAACGGGAGTCTAATCTTTCTTTTGGTAAATTCCATGATAGAATATTCTCTATGCCTTGAATGATCAGTCAAAATTGTCTAAAATGTCCGGAACTGAAGAAGTTTTCTCAAAACAAGCTCTAATACAAGAAAAATGCAGTGGTGGAGATAATAGCGGAGTTGTTTTTTTAAACTTTTTGAAATTTAGCATGATTAGGCTGAACAAACATCAAAGAACCTCACTCATAGTTTCTTGGAAATCAGTTGTGAAAATCTTGTGTAATCTTGCTCACCAACAAATGAAAAAGCTTAGTAAACACATTGACTGAGCTAATAATGCTCAGTTTTGTTGAAAATATTGTGCATAACCCAACTAATTAAAACAGCAATGCAAATTCACAGTTTCCTGGAAATTCGATTCCCCCCTTGGGCATCTCTGTGTGGAGTTTGCATGTTCTCCCCGTGCATGTACTCCGGTTTCCTCCCGCATTCCAAAAACATGCTAGGTTAATTGGCGACACCAAATTGTCCATAGGTATGAATGTGAGTGTGAATGGTTGATTGTCTATATCAGGGGTCTCAAACACGCGGCCCGTGGGCCAAATGTGGCCCGCAGGACACTAGTTAGAGGCCCCCGCCTTGATATGAAAGTTTAATGTTAGTGCGGCCCGCGCAAGTTTGATATGGATGCTGTATGGTATCATGTACCCAGAAAAAATGATTACGTTTGATTAATGTTCATGTTAAAGGTTAAATAACTGTTAATAGTTATCCTCCCTATCCGTGTGGAAGTGGTAAGTTTTTGGCTATTTAAGTTTAAAGGAAATAACTTGAAGGCTACCGTATAGGTGGCTAGCTCTCTAGTTTGCGAGTTAGCATGTGTCTCAAGACCCTGCAGTTGCGCAATATGTTGTAAATAAAAAGAGTATAAATGTGACTATAGTTGTGTTTTGTCATGTCTACAGGGCTCTAATAATGCTTTGTTCATTTTAATCTGAAAAAAATAATTTGTGTACCCACCAACTATATGTGGTTTCTTCAGTTTTTATTATTTGCCGTTTTATTGTTATTATATTTATTTATTTATTACTGATTGATTGATTTTTTTAAATTGTTGATCTTATTTTGTGTAGAAAAATAAAAAGATATTTGAGAACAGTGGAATGTTTTATCAGAGCTTTTCTTGTAGAAAATCGAAACCAAAGCAAAGTTTATTCATTTTTCTGTTTTTAATAAATGCGTTTTTTTTTGTTTTTTTTTGGAAAACCTGATGCGTCTCAGTCTCGCCCAGACCCTACCTCCAGTGGCCCCCAAGTAAATTGAGTTTGAGATCCCTGGTCTATATGTGCCCTGTGGTTGGCTGGCGACCAGACCAGGGTGTATCCCGCCTCTCGCCCAAAGACAGCTGGGATAGGCTCCAGGACGCCTGTGACCCTCGTGAGGATAAGCAGTAGAAATGAATGACTGAATCTTGTATGATAAACAAAAAAAAATTGAGTTTCATCAAAGTTTCACTATAGTAAATGCATTGGCGAAACTAGTAAATTTCGTTGAAATGGGTTCAGAACAGTTTTCATAATTCAGTGAATGAACACACAGCATTGAAAGACGTGGTAAAAATGCAAAGTTTTGTCGAATCTAGTTCCGAAAATACTCCTTCTTGTTGTCTTCCACAATGAAACATTTGTCTCCCTTTTTTTTGTGCTTTTATCAGCATCTACCATCTGACGGCGTGGGGGGTGCCCTTGGTCATGGCCTCCCTGCCTCTGCTCAAAGGTTCCTATGGCCCTGCAGGGCCCTGGTGGTGAGTTGTTTTGCTTTGTCAGGCGGCACATCAAGTAGAGATGCAGTTTTGGCCCCCTTCCAGCTCCCGGCAGGCTCCTTTTCCCTCCATAATATATATATATATTTTTAAAAACTAAAAGCAGGCAATTATCAGCTCATCTTTAAACATTTGGAAGCGCCTGCTCTTTGGGCTCTCTCTCTGGGGCGAGCAGGAGAGGCATCATTGTTTGTTTGGAGAGTCGTTAAGGGGCCGAGGGAAAAGACGACGGGGGCCAAGGAGAGCCGGACGTGGAATGAAAATTGGAACGGAGGCTTAATCTCCCAGGCTCGCCGCTCTCTTTTCCACTCTTGGCTTATTAATAGCCACAGCTGCGCGCCGTTTTTTCCCCCTCCGCAGTCAGAAGCCTCTCTCTCTTTTGTACCCCCCCCCTCATCTCTCTCTCTCTCTCTCTCTCTCTCTCTCTTCCTCCAGCTGGATCACAGACGATCACGTAGCCTGGAGATTTGGGATGTAAGTAGACCCTTTCAGCGCCGCCATCAAAGCCTGGTGGAGGGTTGGAAATGTGAAGGGTTGCGTATCAGGGGAGCCTGCGGGTTATTCGCCCCCCACCACCCCCCCCCCCTCCTCTTCCAACCCTCGGCGTAAGGCTAAAAAGTGTGTTTTTTAGTGTGTGTGTGCGCTTGTCAGATTTACAGGAGTCGCTACTTTTGTGTATTTAAGTGTTCAGGACGGCTATGAAGGATTATTCCTGTCTGCCGCTTTCTGCAACCGGTCCTAAGTCTGCCAATCCCCCCCCGCCCCTGTGCAAGACACTTAAACACACACACACACACACACACACACACACGACAGCGCTTTGCTGCGAGCCAAGGTAATTGCGTTGCCGCTCGCGGCATCAGCAGGGAATCAATCTTTCTAAACAAATAAGCGCGCACACACGCACGCAGGCAAGCAGGCAGGAAAGCAGGCAGGCGCACACACAACATGCTATCCGCTGTGCTAAATGAGCCTGTGTTTCTTTTATCAGCGCTCTTCTGCTCCCCGGCTCTTTCTAGTTTTCCTCGCTGTTGTGGCCCAGGGGGACGAGCCGCTCAGAGGATCAGGGAATCATCATTAGCTCTAATTACATCAAACCAGATGAGAGATTAGAGGCCAAGGCAGCGCCCGTCAACGAGGAAGCTGCACACATGTTAAAAAACACGCCGTCGCTCACCAGCCAGCGAGACAGCGGGAGGTGGAAGGGGAAAGCAGGGGGCAAAAGGTTGCCGCATTAAAGGTGAAAATTAGAAAGATGGAAAGGCGCAAGAGCGACCGGGCGTAACTCAGCGGGAGAGGGAGGGGAGCGTAGCGGGATGGAGATGAGCGTAAGGGAAATGGATGGCCCTCGTCTCGTAGCCCACGCCGCGCAGTGTGTCTTCATCATCTGAAAGCGCGCAGACGCGAATGGCTGCTGAGGCGGGAATGGGCGGGAATGAGGCCTCTCGTGAGACGAAGGAGGACTTTCAAGGGTTGACTCAGCGTATGCGCGAGTTGTGCTGAGTCACCGATCTCATCGCCTTTTTCATCGAACCCGCCGTGCTACGAGATGAGAAAAGTGTGTTCCCGAATGAATGCTAATGACCACGATGGGCGAGGCGTTTATCTGTGGACATGAAACATTCATTGACCCTGGAAGTTTAAGTACAGTAAACCTCGGATATATCGGATTCAAATGTTCCCATTGATTTTTTTCGATATAAGCGAAATCCGTTATATGCGTATACTGGAAAATGTCAGTTTTACGCATATATCGGATTTATATCCGGTATATGCGTAAATCGGATTTTATCCGTTATAAAAAGGCCCTTCCTTGACTATGTTTCCAATGTACCTGGACTGGGCAATGAAAAGAGACGTAAGGTAATGACAATTTAACTTTATTGGACTCTGAGCATAACAAATTGTTAATTAAGCTAGGCCCTGTTACGCCCGTCAGGCCTACGTTATTTCCAATAGTGAGGTTAAGATCTCATTCACTGCTGTGCTAGTATTATTGACGTCACTCACTTTTATATTTGTCCTAAATCTGGAGCCAGGAGAAAGACAATAGCTAGTGACATCAACAAGATTAGCATAACAATGCGGCCATCCGATATATGCGAGGGAAATTTAATGGAAATGCATTGGAACGGGACTGGAGATTTTGTCCGAAATAGGCGAAATCCGTTATAAAAAATCCGATATATGCAATGAATTTTTATTGGAAATGCATTACAGAAAAATCGGTTCTTTTTTATCTGTCCGTTGTGAGCGAATTTCCGATATATCCGAGTCCGATATATCCGAGATTTACTGTAGTGGTTTAGAGACAGTAGACGCAAATGCACTTTGTTGACTCCTCCGCAACAATGGCAATAAACACCTGAAAGCCACGTTTCGATCTAAAAGTACCCTTATGTTTGTTGCCGTCTGTAGCGGTTTGGAGCAGCAAGTCAGTAGATTGGTCGCCGGAATTGTCACTGTTTGCAACGCCATGCAAAGTAACTCCATCAAGGCTTCACCAAAAGTTTACCCTGCAGAATGACAACAACACAAAAAAGTGGAGTGTTGTTTACTGCCACTATCGGTCCTCAAATTCCGAAATTTGTTGATTAGTTAGTGCCGTTCTACATGTCATCGGATAAGGAATGATATTTATATAGCAGCCAACCTTTGCACTAGCGACAGTTTTTTTTAGCTTCTTAGTTTTTTCCGGCAAGTGGTTGAACAGGTAGGTCGTGATCTTTTTGTCGGTGCAGGCAGGATCCGGCAGGTCAAAGTTGAGTCACCGCGGTGGAGCTCTAACCAGAAACGACAGGTCCCTGCTGCACTCTCATCTTCCGCTGAGCGCTTCCATTAAGGCTTCTTTCATCCAAGCAGCGTCCTTCACTTCACAGGGTGGTGGTGGTGGTGGTGATCGGGGAGGGGGGGGGGGGGATTCAATCTGTGCGTGCCTCTGAAGATCTTTTTTCCAAGTTCCAAGCGGCGTAGTCTTTCCTGCCAACGCCGTCTTTTTAGACATTCATCTCCTGTATCTGCCAGGTTCTCTCTCTCTATTTTTAATCACCTTGTCCCTCTTTCTAATTTCTCTTCTTTCTGTTCCCAACCCATACAATTCTCTAGTCCCCCTTCACCTTTATTCCTCATCTTTGTCATCCCCTGCCTCGTTCCGAATCCTCTTTTCTCCCCGCCTCTATTTGCCTTCGTTTCCCTTCCCATCTCGCTCTTGCTCTCGCTCCGACTCTGGGTAGCGCTCAGCTGTAGAGCAGGACTCTAATGGCAGATCATTATCATGCTAATTAGAGCACTTTGTAGCTGCCGCCCGTCATTCTCTCCTCCTCGCCGCCACCTCCTCCCCCTCCGCTCGCTATCGTTAAAAATGCCACCCCCTCTACACCCCCCCCCCCCACTCCCTCCCATTCCCCTCTCCCGCCATCCGCCCACCCCGTCCCTCCATCATTAACAGGACGCGCGCAGGCGTAATTGGACGCTGTTTATTCCGGAGAACGGGTTATTAAATCACACGGGGTGACGCTCGTGCAGGTCTCCCTCCTCCCGCCCCCCCTCCCCTCCCCCCTCCCCTTGAAATTCTTTCATCATTGTCCCTTGCCATTATTGAACCCATGTGCACGTTCGCACACACACACGTTCAAAGAGGCTCTTCTTTGTTTATTGACATTTCCGAGCAGACTTGAGGGGAACGCGTATAAAAACAGTGTGGCTTCTCTGCGGCACGTTTCCTGCTGTGAAACTAGCGCCGATAATCCCAGCTTCCCTCGGTTTTGTTTGGTGAAAGGCGCTTTTCCATTTTAATGCTACTAGAATTAGATTTAGCTTTGTAGTTGTTGCTTCAAGAGGCAGTTTTTGGTCATGAGCGCTTATCTTTTAGATCTATTAGACGTGGCAAAATCGTGTCGCCGCCAACTTTTCGCCTTTGGCGGGTGAATCATTTCAAAATAGGTTATGAGACGCAATTAATCATTCATTCATTTTGTACCGCTTTTCCTCACGAGGGTCGCGGGGGGTGCTGGAGCCTATCCCAACTGTCTTTGGGCGAGAGGCGGGGTAGACAAACAACCATTCACACTCACATTCATACCTATGGACAATTTGGAGTCGCCAATTAACCTAGCATGTTTTTGGAATGTGGGAGGAAACCGGAGTACCCGGAGAAAACCCACGCATGCACGGGGAGAACATGCAAACTCCACACAGAGATGGCCGAGGGTGGAATTGAACCCTGGTCTCCGAGCTGTGAGGTCTGCGCGCTAACCACTCAACCGCCGTCCCGCCCAATTAATAATTAATGACGGTAATTATTGATTATATTTAACAAAAATATATCACCACGGGGAACCACCCATTTCACCGATTATTATCTTGTCAGTCTCATAAGTAAGCAAAACATGACCATAATGCTGGATAGCTAAATGAATAACAATAGCTATGCTAAGTGGTTTTATATAGGGATTGCTCTATATGCTATAATTTGAAGAGCGATACTTGGGGAAAAAGGCGGTGAAAGGGGGTAACAATAGTTTATTTTTTGCGTCATGGATGACCTCACGTATCCTTTACGGCCATCAATGGTGTACCTATGCTCATTTTGCTTATTTTTCTATAGGTTTTTGTGTCTTAACAAGAGACAAGAATGTAAGACGACAAGAAGAAAATACACAGGAAGTTACGTGACGTAAACAGAAACATAGTAGTGCTTCTGTATTGCTATTATTTTGTCGAAATCTAAACGTTTCCCAAAACAAAAATGGCGTCGACCATGGAGATATCACTATATGTTGAATTTCAATTGCAATTTTATGTTTGTTCATAATCTGCGGCATTAGGCTAGGCTCATTAGGGAAGCAGTATTTTTTTTGGGGGGGGGGGGCTACTCTTTGCTTTTACAGAACAAACGAGCAGCGTCCGCAGACCTGCCTATCAAAGCAAGACAAAGGCCTCCGTTTTGTGATTACAGGGAGAGGTTGAAACACCTCTGGGCTTACATCACCTCCCGAGAGGTTGCATAACACAAAGCTGCCATTCCAACAAAGCCATCACCGCTGCCGCCAACCTCCCTCTCCCTTCCCTTCTCTTTCCTCTCCCCCCCCTTTCCCTTCCTGTTCCCCTCGCCACGCTTCTCTCGCCCGTCTCTCTTTCTTTCATCTGGTCAGGAATACCTGACATGTTCCTCGCCACAGCACCCTACCCTTGATTGTCAGGCACCTCATCACACAGGAAGGCCTTGCGTTTTCCGTTGATGTGACTGACTTTTGCAACCTTTTGTCTTAGACAGTCGCCTCGCCTCGCCTCGGCTCGCTGGAACTATGGAGTCGCACGTCAGCAAGCTTAATTAACCCACGACTCTCGCCTATCTGAATTTAGAAAAGTGAAGTGTGAGTGGTCAGAAGGAGCGCTTTGCAGGGTGCTTGAATTTCTTGACAGTGCGTCATTTGTCACGTTGCATTCAAAAGGTTTTTTGAAAAGCGCTTGAATTTTTCAGTCATGCCTTGTAAAGCACCGGCCTAAAATTTGTTGGATCCTAGCCAAGTTAAAGTGATTTTTTTTAATGTAATTAATTAATTGGCTAAATTGGTCAAAATAGCTCAAAATGACACAAAGTGGCAAAAGACAGTTAAGAACACTTTGTTTTTCTTCTGGATTTTTTTGAAAAGCTTTGACTGAACAAGCATGTTTCACTTTCTTGGCACCAAAAAAGGTACAAAGTTTCAGTCCTGCGGACACAAACAAAACATGATGCCGAAAACAAATGCATGCTGTGCATTAATAAACCGCATTAAGACATGCGGCTCAAGCTTTATGTATCACAGTATGTGTTTCAAATGCTTTGTTCACATTGTCTTTTCTGATTTTGTTACCTCGCAGATGGTACGTGCCGCTGTTCACTCTCATCCTGCTGATGATCTGCTGCTACGCCAGGATCATCTGCGTGGCCAATAACCGCGTGAGTGCACGGTCATTAGGCTGCATCCATATGGTTTGTGACCTTTTTAAGCAGCATCAAATCAACAGTGAAACGTTGACAATAAGTAAGGGAGTTTGCCGAGTGGGAAAAACAGGAGCACTCATAACACTCTGACTTTGCCATGGTCAAAGTCCGGAAGTCTGTCTATAAATACTTGGCATTTTGGATAATTTGCCTTTGTTGCCTCCTTCCAACAGGTTTGTCTGACCTGCCCTGAAGGCTTTTAACATCCGACGCTTTGTCTGTCGAAGCTGCAGCCTTTGCAGATCTTGGCAATGAACCTTTCCCCCAGATCATTGTGTTTGTCCAAAGTCTGCTGCATTCCATTTCATTTCTGCAACCTTGGTTTTGTGCGCTTCTTGAATGGAAATAATTTTTTTCCAATCTAAATTAAAGCCGCAAGCAGCAATTAATACACCCTAGAGTACAGTTTGAAGGACATTGTATTTCCTCTCATCCACTACGTGGCAGTGTGACTTCTTCTTTTCTCTTTCGGCTTTTCCCTTCAGGGGTCGCCACAGCAAATCAATCACCTCCATCCAACCCTGTCTTCTGCATCTGTCTCTCTGACACCAACTCCCCCCATGTGCTCCTTCACTACATCCATAAACCTCCTCTTTTGGTCTTCTACGCCTCCTACCTGGCAGCATCCTTCTACCAATATATTCACTATCTCTCCTCTGGATGTCCGAACCATCTCAGTCTGGCCTCTCTGACTTTATCTCCAAGGTCTCTAACATGTAATGTCCCTCTGATGGATTCATTCCTGATCCTATCCATCCTGGTCACTCCCAATGAAAACCCCAGGATCCTCATCTCTGCTACCTCTAGTTCTGCTTCCTGTCTTTTTCCTCAGTGGCACGGTCTTTAGACCAAACAACATTGCTGGTCTCACCACAGTTTTGCACTGTGACTACTGAAGGAAAATCATCTGTTCCAACTCTGAAATATGGGAGCGGACTTCTTACAGTTTTGCGTTTCACGGCAGATTGCCAAAGTTGTCCACCATGTGCCGCCTACACATGAAAAAGCTAAAAATGTTGCATTACCCATCTGTCTAGTGTATGTGGTTTAAATTTGGCTGTGCTGCTTCAAATTCAGTTCTGTTTTTGTAGCTACCCTGCGTGTTTTCTTATGCTGTCAAGTAATTAAAAAATGGAGAGATTAATTGATTATGATCTGTAATTAATTGATCTAATTAATCTCACCTCAAGAAAATGCTGATAAAAGCCCTCAGATTTTGGTATTTTAATTTAAATGCATCACATAATTGTGGCAGATCAAATGACTGATGTGTAACAAAAAAAGTTGCTTTTTAACAGCCTTGAACAGACGCATTTGCCTATATTTGAGATTAGTCCCAACTGCCGCTTGTGAACGCCAGGTTAGAACATTGCTATGCTCTTTTGTCGCCGAAGCGCTGAAGTTAGCACATCAAAAACCAGTAAGAACTCTTTTCTGGGCAATACAAGTATTGTACACTGAACTTGGTGGTTTTCCTTTGGCTCGGATAGTATAACATAAAACTGATCCATCAATCACAGTGGCGTACGCGGGCACATTAAACACATTGTTCATCATCGCAAAGTGAAGCAACACAGTTGGGCAAATCCCCCATGAAAATCTTACGTTTGTTTTTCTTTTTGCCTTCATACATCACACTGAGCACGGCGGTCGAGTGTTTAGCATGCAGACCTCAAAGCTAGGAGACCAGGGTTCAAATCCACCCTCGGCCATCTCTGTGTGGAGTTTGCATGTTCTCCCCATGCATGCGTGGGTTTTCTCCCCCATTCCAAAAACATGCTAGGTTAATTGGCGACTCCAAATTGTCCATAGGTATGAATGTGAGTGTGAATGGTTGTTTGTCTATATGTGCCCTGTGATTGGCTGGCGACCAGTCCAGGGTGTATCCCTGGAAAAGCGGTAGAAAATGAATGAATGAACATCACACTGATTTTGGATGTCACTGTGGTTTTGCACGGTGGCTTGTGTGAAGCCGAATGAACACGAACTTTACACTGATTTTGGGGAGTGACAAGTAAATATATATATATTTTTTAATTGGTTGAAAAACACAGCCGCCACAAGCACAACATCTTTTCAGGGGACTTGGCAAGTAATTACCTATAAGTCAGTGACCATTTGTTACACGATGCTAACATGTCTTCCAGAACATTTGGATCATAACCCTTTAGATTTACACACAATCCAAACCCCTTTTATTCCTGACCATTGTTCACTTACTCACGACTACTAATGTGACATTTTGCCGATTGCCTTTTTTCGATAAACAAAAATACATCTGCTCTTTGGACAAAAACAGCCTGTTTCCAGTGGATGGACGTCCCTTTTGGCTCGCATAAATTTTGTGTGCTTTTCCACTGCGAGGGTGCAGTCGAGAAGCCCGGAGGCGGCATTCCGCGAGGTCTGCATAGCTGACATTCCCCCGATATGACAACACCACGCACAAGCAAAGAAGGCCTGGTAGCTACCTGGAGTTTAGGATATGTTTTGGTGTGCTTCTTTTAATGAAGGACTTGTATTAAGCAGCCATCTTTAATGTTGACACTTGATAGATTTTGCAGGAAGCTAACACCCTGTCCTAATATCTGAATATAGCCACTTGGCATGACAAAAAAACGCCATCATCTCTCAGTATCCACCTGTCTTACCCCCCTCCCGTCTCGCTATACGCAAATCATTTTTTTTTTCCTCCGCTCTTCTCCCGTCTCGCTCCACCTGTCTCGCCCTTCACTCCGCCGTTTTGCATCCTCTATCACATTTATGAAGAGCTGCGCCTTTATCTCCCTCTCCGCTGCAGGCTGTCTCACTTGAAAGAATCTCCAAAAGCTTTGAAAGCGGGGGTAGGTAGGTGGCGCCTCGCTCGGCGGAGAGACAACGACGAGGAGTGAGCGAGCGAGCGAGTGAGGGAGGAAGGAAGGCGGCGTGTTTTCGACAGGCCGAGGCAGCGAGATTGCGGGCGATAATTACAGCGTAGCTCATTAGTCTTCCAAGCATGCGTCACGGCGGGTCGTGGCTTTAAAGAAATAAACATTGAAGGGCTGTGTGCAGCAGGAGAGCTAAATTGATTGTAATTTAGGATTCCTTAGCCACCTCCAAACTACAAGCCTTTTGAGATTGTTGTTTGGCATGAATTTAACCTCTACTTTGCACTACGATTGATGGAAGTCAAACATGCGTCCATGTCCGGCCATTTTCTATACTGCTAATATTATTTACTATCTTACTTGGGATACATTTCGACAAGAACAGCCCAGTAAAAGCGGGAGTATTGGCTTGGGAATTTGAGACCACTACGTACTCCACCATTGTTTTGAATGCAACGTACTTCCCGATAGATCCATTCTCCATTTTCAAAGACCGCTTTTCCTCACGAGGGTCGCGGGGGTGCTGGAGCCTATCCCAGCTGTCCTCGGGCGAGAGGCGGGGTACACCCTGGACTGGTCGCCAGCCAATCACAGGGCACATATAGACAAACAACCATTCACACTCTCATTCATACCTATGGACAATTTGGAGTCGCCAATTAACCTAGGCTGTTTTTGGAATGTGGGAGGAAACCGGAGTACCCGGAGAAAATCTGCGCATGCACGGGGAGAACATGCAAACTCCACACAGAGACGGCCGAGGGTGGAATTGAACGCGGGTCCCCTAGCTGTGAGGTCTGCGCGCTAACCACTCCACCGCTGTGCCACCCATAAAATGTAACATTCATTCATTCATTCATTTTCTAGCCCTTTTCCTCACGAGGGTCGCGGGGGTGCTGGAGCCTATCCCAACTGTCCTCGGGCGAGAGGCGAACCTAACCACTCAACCACCGTGCCACCCATAAAATATAACATGACCAACACATTTTTTATGTTTTTTTTTTGGTTAAAAAGTAGTCTGCACTAGGGCTGCACGGCGAGCTAGGAGACCCAAGTTCAATTCCACCCTCGGCCATCTCTGTGTGATGTTTGCATGTTCCCCTCGTGCATGCGTGGGTTTTCTCCAGGTACTCCGGTTTCCTCCCACATTCCAAAAACATGCTAGGTTAATTGGCGACTCCAAATTGTCCATAGGTATGAATGTGAGTGTGAATGGTTGTTTGTCTATATGTGCGCTGTGATTGACAGCTGGGAAGACAGCTGGGATAGGCTCCAACACCCCCGCGACCCTCATGAGGATAAGCGGTAGAAAATGAATGAATGAATGAACAGTCTGCTTTAAATTAGCCCAGTCGGCTTGTCAAGTCTCATTAGTTGTGTAATAATATCTAAACCTTTTCCTATTACATAATCGCAATATTAGTGCAGAGTTCGGGTCTTCCACGATTATTTGTTGGATAACGACTAACAAAGCAAGACTGCCACCTTTTGGGGTGGCATGCATACTACAGCCGGTTTTCAGTTGTTTTTGGTGGTCCTCAAGTTTTTCACCAGTTTATTTCAAATGTACCACTAATTTATTTCCCTTTCATTGCTGGAAAATCAGCAAGGCAGCCATTATCAGGCCTGGCATGGTGGTCCAATAGTGCAGTGAAGTGTTTACGGACGTGATTTGTCCGTGCCCGTTTCCTCCCCTCCATCACATCTCGACACTTAATCTGCTGATGTGCTCGCCTCGCCGTGTCATGGCTTAAGAGAAATTGCAGCAAAGGTCAGGCAGGCGCGTTGGTGACTCAACGATGGTGGCGTTTGTTGATTCTGATGGATAGCAGCGCTTGGCCCCGTGCGTAAACACGCCGCGGTCACACATGCGTTTGCAGTGACGGTTAGAAACCATGGCAACCTGTATTTAATAAATAGCTGAAATGAATAGCTGTGCGCGTCATTTGTTGCCTCTTTTGTGTGTGTGTGTGTGTGTGTGTGCATGTGTGTCAGTGCCCCTCGCCCCGAACCCCATCGGGGACATGTCTCTGATGTCTTGTGTTACATAAAACTTCTTGCTTCCTCCTTCACCAGCACCAGCATCCCTTCCTCCAGCTCACCACTCATGTGTTTGGGCATGCACTTGCATATTGACATCCCCCCACCCCCACCCCCCATTTCCCCACCCCCGTATTTCCCCGAGAGGAGACAAAAGGAAAAGAATTCCCATATTCTCTCCGGAGGATCTCAAGTTGTCTGCCATGTTTGCTTCAATTTCTTGCTCCCCCCTCCGTCTCTCCTTTTTCTTCAAAGATGTTCTCCCTTTTTTCTTCGTGTCATGTCGTGCGCACGGCTGCTGATCATTTCACACTTTTGAGTCGAGATGCCGGCAGGGTGGGGAAGCGCTCCCGTCATCTTTTTCCATACTCTGATGCACAATTGTTGGCTTTTTCATGAATGGGTGAGGGATTTTTGCATGAACAAGCAATGTTATTTTTGTCTCAGTTTGTCACACTGGATGCCCCGGAAGTCAATCATTCATTCATTTTACCGCTTTTTCCTCACGAGGGTCGCGGGGGGTGCTGGAGCCTATCCCAGCTGTCTTTGAGCGAGAGGCGGGGTACACCCTGGTACGCCAGCCAATCACAGGGCACATATAGACAAACAACCATTCACACTCACATTCATACCTATGGACAATTTGGAGTCACCAATTAACCTAGCATGTTTTTGAAATGTGAGTACCCGGAGAAAACCCACGCATGCACGGGGAGAACATGCAAACTCCACACAGAGATGCCTGAGGGTGGAATTGAACCCTGGTCTCCTAGCTGTGAGGTCTGCGCGCTAACCACTAGACTGCCGTGCCGCCGGAAGTCAATCAATATAATATAAATTGGAGTGTGTTTTGCTTTTTCTTTGGCTTTCATGTGATGGAAAAGTGGAAATGTGGGACGATAACCATATAATCAGACGTGGAGCTTAATGCGATATTAGAAAGTACAGTACAGTTAACTGGTCTATTGTTGAACCTGCAGTGGTGTGCTGTTTGGGCCAGCCTTAAAACTATCAAAAGAAATTGAAACTGTAGTGTTTGTACCATGAAATTGTATTAATTTATTCCCTAGAGCAGAGATATGGACTCCAGTCACGCGGTTTGGACTTGTGTCAGACTCAAGTCATCATATTGATGACTTTGGATTCGACTTGACAGTATCACCCAAAAGTTGAAACTCAACTTGGACTTTAACATCAACAACCCGGAACTTGACTCAGACTTTAGTATGATATGAACATACCTGAGATTTTCAGTGAATGTGTTAACTCGACCGCCTGCTCCCAAAGACGTATTTTACATATTTGGGCGCAAAAAGCAAAGAGGTGATGATGCAACTCCACAATAGCAGAGACCATGTTTGGTGCATTTATTACAGTTGACGTACCCCACATTGGGAACCTACGCTTAAAAGATAAATTGTTTGGAAATTTGGTAGTCCACCAGTGTCACATGACTGTTGTACAATTTTTTTGGGGGGCGTCCAACTAAAATCCTCCCTTTTCCATTTTGTGTCCTTCCTGCACAGATGCAGTCGTGGCTGGGAACGTTCAACCCGGAGCGAGAGAGACGAAAGGTAATGAATGACCCGTCTGACCGCCGCTTTCCCCCGACACACACACGGAGAACGTGAGGATCAGAGCGTGTGCGGGATTAGCTGCTGCAGTCACGCTGAGCCAGTTTCAAAAAAGCAGCAGGGAGTGATTTGACCTCTTGACACGCCTCCCGCGCAGAGTGCTTTTGCATGTATATAAATGCGGATGTGCACATAAACGTGTGTTCAAAATCGGAGGTCGGTGGGGCTTCATTTTGACCTCAGTGAATTAGCAGTGTAGGAGGCGGGCACGGTGAATAACGTAAATGATTCATTCAGACGGGAAGAACCACTGAGGGGCAAAATTATTTGAATTAATAGCTGGTATGTTTAAATGCGTCGTATCACTCCAGTTTAACGCTTTAAGATTCACACGTGCCTCTCAGCCCTTGAACGCAATTAAAATGAGTTCAGAGGCTTCGAGGATAGCGACAGCTTGACTCGGGAACAGATTAATTCTATTTTCATTGCTGAAAATGTTATTCAAAATTCGAACAAATCTGAGGTTTGACTTTAGACCAGGGGTCTCGAACTCAATTTACCTGGGGGCCACTGGGGCTAGGGTCTGGGCAAGGCTGGGCCGCATCAGGTTTTCCAAAAAAAAGAAAACCCATTTATTAAAAACAGAAAAATATACAAACTTTTTCAGTGCTTTGGTTCCGATTTTCTACAATGAAAGCTCTGATAAAACATTCCACTGTTCTCAAATATCTTAATTTTGATTTTTCTGCACAAAATAAGATGAAAAATAAATAAACAAATCAAGAATAAAGAAAATCAATCAGTAATAAATAAATATAATAATAATAAAACGGCAAATAATAAAAACTTAAGAAACCACATATAGTTGGTGGGTAGACAAATAATTTTTTTCAGATTAAAATGAACAAAGCATTATTAGAGCCCTGTAGACATGACAAAACACAACTATAGTCACATTTATACTTTTTTATTTACAACATATTGCGCAACTGCAGGGTCTTGAGACACATGCTAACTCGCAAACTAGAGAGCTAGCGACCTAAACGGTAGCCTTCAAGTTATTTCCTTTAAACTTAAATAGCCAAAAACTTACCACTTCCACACGGATAGGGAGGATAACTATTATCAGTTATTTAACCTTTAACATGAACATTAATCAAACGTAATAATTTTTTCTGAGTACATGATACCATACAGCATCCATATCAAACTTGCGCGGTCCTCAAACTAGTGTCCGGGCCGCGTGTATGAGACCCCTGCTTTAGACTTTCCACTGAATTATGTGTTGTATATGTGGTGTGTTCGTTTGGGACCCCAAAGTCATACGTCATTGTGTGGGTTTTCTCGGTTACTCTGGTTTCCTGCCACTTTCCAAAAACATGCATGTGGGGTTAATCAGCGAGTCTAAATTCTCTATAGGTATGAATGGTCTATATGTGTCCTGCAATTGGCTAGTGACCAGTCCAGAGTGTACCCTGTCTCTTGCCCAAATTCAGCTGGAATAGGCTCCAGCAAACCTCCCCCACCTCCCAAAATGATGATAGATGATGGATGCCCCTTGTGGGTTGTGGTCAAAAGGCTTTAAAAAGATATGTATTCCAGATATCCTCAAGGTTTAGTCAGTAGATAAGCGGTCAGTGACCTTTTTTGGTGCTTTTGTGCAATTTCCAAACGAGCAGTCTTATAGCGTCGAAGGAGACAATGTTTTTTTTTGGTTCCTAAACCCTTCTCTCGCAGATGCGGTCTGATTGTTATTGTACTGCGGTAATGACCTTCATTTGCCCCAAGGATCATTCCATGTCTTGACAACCAGCCAATGGGATCCTCCAGTGACATTTTTTTTCGGTCTATCACTTTTATTTATTTTTTTGTTCCATAACCCCCAGCATCTTTGAAGAAGTTTACAATGGCTTTTTTACTTTGCTCTGCAGTGCAACAATTTGACCGCGTTCCTTTGCCATCAAGACATTATGACTTTGTGATCTACATTGGATTGTTTTAAAAATCAAACAAAATGTTTCAAAGTGGCCCCTGCATCCTTAAATTTTTCTGGATGCGGCCCTCCGTTTGGACACCCCTGTCCTATATGAAACAACTAGTAATAGGTGAATGCTTCTCACTCCAAAGCGTCTTTCCATGGTTAGCGCAGCCCCGTCGGTTCTCACTCACTCGCTTCATTACCTCTTGCACCTCGCCCTGCAGGGTGAAGGCAGGAGTGAGGGCAAGTATAGGGTTAAGGTTATGTAAATGCTGCCCCTAAGTGGCAGTTGTAATTACTGCACGCTCAACCGTGCTGTGTGTCAACAGCACGCACGCACACACACACACGCACGCTACACACAGGGCATAGTGCAAATAAGACGGCGCTGGGTTTTTGTGTCTCGTTCTCTCCCCCCCCCCCTCCTCCCTCTCCACCAAACACACACTCGACCTACAGCGAACCCCACACCCCACCCCCTTTCCTTCCTCCGCTTCTGTCACTCTTGTACTCGCAACCCGGCATGAATAAACCAGCACGCCAGGTTCATGCACATGAATATTTATGAGAATTTATGCACGCGCTGCGACGCTTTAAAACAACAACAGCCTCTCCGTTTGTGCTTGCCAAGACGGCAGGCCTCGCTGTGTGTGTGTTGTTTGTGTGTGTGTGTGTGTGTGCACACGCGTGTGCCGGTGTGTTTCCATGTACGTTTGCGTGTGTGTGTACCAGCAGGTGTAAACTAGAGAAAGTGATTCCGGCTGGGCGCACCGGTCTCTGGCAATTTCCGTTTCACGTCAACACGTCTTCCTCCACGTCGCTGCTTTGCGTGTTTTTGTTTCTCTCTGAGTCAGACTGCCACCTCCTTCACCCCTTTTCACCCCCCCCCCCCCTCTCTGCATGTGTGTGTGTGTGTGTGTCAGGCAGGAGCGATGACGTACATAACAAGTGTCGGCAGTTATCTGGGCCGTCAGTCACATGGCCGCCGCACATCTGTGTGTGTCTTGACTGATTTGTTTGAGGTCACGCTTGAGCACGTGTGCGCACACACACACACAGACACACACACACACACACACACACACACACACAGGACAGGCCAGCGAAAGGATATTCAGCGGAGGCTGTTTAAGTCACACACACACTACGTGAGCGCACACACAGCAGCACAGCCTCCGTCGGGTTAGCAGGAAAAAAGCTGGCCGTGCAAACGAGTGTCTCGCTTGTGTTTGTCGTGCTCGTTGTCTTTCCCGAGAATTTTGCTCCCTGATCCGCACTGACTTTGCCTTCAGCGACATCACAAACGCGGACTGCATCACTGTGGCTACGCGCTACACAGCGTAATGCATTCTTTTTAAACGTAACACTCAAATGCTTGTAATTCTTAAAGTGTTTTTTTTATCCATCCATCCACTTCTTATCCATGCATTTATTTTCTATACCACTTATCCTCATTATGAACGCAGGGGTATGCTGGAGCTTATACCAGTTGACTTGGGGCGAGAGGCAGGGTACACCCTGTACTGCTCAGATTTGGCCTTATGTCCACGTCTGTATTTTGGGATTACTGAGTTTACACAAAGACGACCTTGGAAAAACCACATGGACATGCAATAAAAACCTCCACTGTAATATGCATGCCAAACCACTAGTTGGTGATATCACATGATGTACGGTCAGTTTCATAATTTTTTATAATTTATCATGTTCACCATTGTAAAAACGCGGTGTTACTGTGTTCAGTGTCTGGGTTAGGGTCAGGGTCTGATGTGCAATCAAAATGCAAAAATTTCAATTTGATACTCAATCTGTATTTTTGGGTAATTGAAAATTTACTGGTTAGGGTTAGGGTTATGTACACCAAGTTACAGGGATAGTTTTTTTTTTTACATGAAGTTGTGTGACAACCCTATAAGCAGTCAAATCCGTCAACTGAGGCGAGTTCTGGTCGGATTTCGGTGCTGAGGAACGTAGTTCCAGATCGTTGCTGGGGGACAGTAAAGAGTTGGGCTTCTCAAAACAATGTGTTCAAAAGCATAATACATTTGCTTCACAAAAATGCCTACTCACAAAGCGTTATTTCGTATTTTGTCGTATCACTTTGGGCTCCTGCCTGTCCAATGTTGTGTGTTTCACAGTTCGCCCTATAAAATTCCATCATTTTCCTGTCACGGACATTGCTATTAGACAACTTTGGCTGCTTCCCATTGGCTATAATGTGGAAACCTGAGTGGCTAGGGCAGCTTTGTTTGTACAATTTTGCGAGGACGATTACGTTCCTACACGCCCATGACATGGGTTGAGACGTGTTTTGAAGAGTCTCAGTACCACAGGTAAGAATTAGCTAATTTGTTTTGCCCATTAGCACTTTGTTGTTGTCAACAAACTCGATTGCACTAGCACCGAACTCCATCTGACCAAGTTCAGCATCCATGTATTCCGGTTCTTAAAGATACCCCTTCATGCTAAAAGGAATGTCATCACTTGTTTTGCGATTTGTGAGGTCTGATTTTTTTCCTAGTAGGCAGTTTTGTGATGCAAATGTTTTATTCTTTTGAACGCATATTGTCTTTAGAAGCCAATCTCTTTACATAACTGCCTCCAGCAATTAGCTGGAAGTACTTTCCTCAGCACCAAAGTCCGACCAGAACTCGGCCGAGGACACAAAGTGGGGAGTGAGTCGCTCTTGACGGACCTCATGTCAAAAAATTAGAACTATCCCTTTAAACTTGTTAAATCACACTGACATGCAGAAAACCCCATCCGAAAATGCTGTAATATGCATGCCAGGCCACTAGTTGGTGATGTCATTTTGTAAAGGTTTACTGATTAACCATAATGACATATCATTTGTATCATAGTTACCCTTACATTGTGTTTAATGTCTGAGAGTCTGGTGTCCCACTAAAGTAAGAGGAATGCTGCTATTTTTTATGTAGATTTTTTCTCGGCCCACATCGGATCACTGAAAATATATTTTGGGGAAAAATCTAGGGTTTACATGACGTCCACAATCTCCATTCACAAGAACCAAGAACCTTTTTGCCACTAGTTACTTTGGCAGGCACATGACACATTTCATGCGCTACAATGTTGTTTTTTGTCTTAATCATAATTTTGACCCAGGTTTTTCCGCATCTAAAGAACTAAGAAGTTCTTATTGCATTTGTAAACCATGAAGTCATGTTTTTCATTGGCTATTCAAATGTTATTGTCACATTTAAATTCGTTTTTTTTTTTCCGAATAGCAAGGAGGTTTATACATGGCCTTTATTGTGGCCCTATCCAGATCTAAAAACTTGATCCAAACCACGTATTCCACTTTTTACCATACAAGAAGCTGACATGGATGTCAATACCTCAAAGCTACCCACTCGTGATCAGGTCTGAACAGGTCTGTTTTAAAAATCAGGCCCAGTTTGTCTCGGCGGGCCTCTTAGACAGGATGAGTGGTTTTGACAACACACGTCTTTTTTTACGGGCATCAGCCCTGCAGCTAGTATGTAATCAGCATTAGTGCTCGCTCAGCTGTGTCCTTTTATTGTTTCCGCGGTTGCACTTGGACAATTTCCATTTGCTGCCGCCACCACCGCCGCTCTTGCTGTTGTTGTTGTTGTTTCTCGGCAAGAGTCCTCGTCCCTGTTGTCGGACATGTTTGACATTGAAAGGAGACCTTGGAGACCGCAGCTGCGAAAACAGCTTTATAAAGGAAACGAGACAGTCTGCAAAACTTTCAGTCAGATTGCAGAAAGATGTCATGAGATTTTTCATTAGTATTTAAACAACAATAGATTATTCCAATTAATATGAATGATGTGCATGTGACATATTAAGTACTTAAGATGGAATAAGGAGGAAGCCATGTTGACATCGGTAGGGTATTGTCCATTATCCATCCATTCATCCATCCGTTTTCTATGCCGCTTATCCTCACGAGGGTCGTGGGTATGCTGGAGCCTATGTAGGGTATTGTAAATAAGATTTTTATTTATTTATTGGGATTTTCAATTGGTGTTCTTTTCCTAATGATCTGTTTCCTGAGCCTATTGGTTAGCTAAAATGGTCACGTCTCAGCGTTATTACGCCACCTGTTGCCAGAGGTGGGAGTAACGCTAAAATCGCTTTCAAATTGCTTCTATTTTAATTAGTTCACGCTGGCCAACACAAGCTCGTCCGATGCACGTCATGTTTTTACAACGAGTCAACGACACAACGTTGACTTGTAAATTCCGCAGCATACTAGTAGGAAAAACACCGGAAAACAGCTTCTGGTGTCAAAATAAATTTGCGCAAAATAAAAGCTGGAAAGACCCTGCATTATGTAACCAGCAATCGTTGCAACAAAGACAATGTTAAACAATTGAGTAATGTAACCTTTCATATGACTCAAAACACCCGAGAAAAGAACAGGCATGGTGCTCAATATCAACAACTTTAGATATTGCCAGTAAATTAACTTCACATAATTGCGTGTCATTTTGTTTTTCGCTCGCACCAAGTACCCAATGAATGCTATGTCTATTTTGTTTTGTTGTAGGAGACAAATTAGTAAAATACAGCTGTATTCCAAAAATGAGCAAAGGAGCGATAGAGCTGGGGAATACGCGACGCTGCACTAATGCTTTTAATGTGAAAGAAGCTTTTTCTCGTATGTATGTATGTATGTACTCGCATAAAACGATACGCAGATGTACGTTCAGAACTCCTAATTGTTTACTGTGCCGCTCAAAGGTAACTTTTTGGCAGGAGCCAATCACAAGCTATGAGTTCACTCACAACAAACTTGGAAACCCATTGGAAATAGAGGAGGTCATTAAACATAACATTATAACATAACAGTCTGGCTCAAGGTATCATCTCACTGAACACTAAATTCATCACACAACAACTTAACTTAAAGTATGCCTCAGAAATACACACACTTGTATTGGTACATTAAATAGTGTTGGTAAATGTCCTTGATACATTTGTTAAGTTGCTGTGCGATGAGTTGAATGTTGTTTGCGTTATATTGAGTAATGACCTCCTGTGATTTCCAATGGGTTGACAATCTTGTTGTGAGTTTTTTTCATCGCTCATGATTGGCTTTGTGTTAAAATAAAGAGTCACTTGGTCCTCACGGACATGGTGTAGCTTACAGTATACACTGGTGCGCCTTATATATGCACAAATCTATTTTTGAATGGGTCCGGCTTATAATTTATGGTAATGAGGCAGCATCTGCCATGATAAAATCAACACCAGGGATCTCATCCTAATACTGTCATCGACAAGATAATCCTTAAACCCAAATTAAATAATTTTTGGTGTCGCTGCCTCTATGGCCGCTACCTCAGAGTTGAGTTGATCTGCTCCGATGTTGGCTGCTGTTAGTCTGTGCAGCCTTCTGCTTATGTTGCACTGTAGTATGATGTAGTCATGTTTCAAAATAAAACTGAATTTCTTATGTAGTCTTGCTTTTGAAAATGCAGATATTTAAATTAAAGAACTGGAGTCGACTCTCAAGTCTAAAATTTAATCCCCGTTCTACACATTATCTTAGCCCTATAATATATATTTGTTCAATTAAAATTTTGGAGGGAAAAAGTTCCTCAAAAGTCAAGCTGAACTTGGGAGTCTTGCATGAGGAAAAAGTCCCTACATTTTAATTAAAATTTTTTTTTTTTAACTCTGTTAGCATTCTGCTGTATTGATTTTAGCAATATCTAAAAACAAAAACCCAAAAAGGAGGTAAAAGCATCACTTTGGTAACAAGTTTCCCATTCAGGCATCTTCAAAACATGAGTCATTTTACTTTATTGTACAGTAAACCTTGGATATATCGGACTCGGATACATCGGAAATTCGCTCACAACGGACAGATAAAAAAGAACAAATTTTTCTGTAATGCATTTCCAATAAAAATTCATTGCATATATCAGATTTTTTATAACGGATTTCGCCTATTTATGACAAAATCTCCAGTCCCGTTCCAATGCATTTCCATTAAATTTCCCTCGCATATATCGGATGGCCGCATCGTGGCGCTACGATTCGCCGAATCGTGACAGGCCGCTATACGACGTCATTTGCAGCGTTGCCTGCGCGTCCAGGTACATTGGAAACATAGTCAAGGAAGTGCCTTTTTATAATGGATAAAATCCGATTTACGTATATACCGGATATAAATCCGATATATGCGTAAAATGGACATTTTCCGGTATACGCATATAACGGTTTTCGCTTATATCGGACAAAACCATTGGGAACAATTGAATCCGAGGTTTACTGTAGTTTTATTATATGGCACTTAACTTCACAGCATTATGAAAGTAATGATCCATCCATCCATTTTCTAGACCGCTTATCCTCACTAGTGTTGCAGGGGTATGCTGGAGCCTATCCCAAATGTCTTTGGGTGAGAGGGAGGAAACCAGAGTTCCCGGAGAAAACCCACGTGCACACACACAGGGAGAACATGCAAATTCCACACAGAGATGCCCGAGCGGGGAATCGTCCCGGTCTCTTGACTGTAGGGTCTGCACGCTAACCACTCGGTCACCATGCGGCCAGTAAAGAACATTAAAATTAAAATCTTAAAATTTGTTTTGCAAAGAATTGCTTGTGAACTTGTTAGTCATTTTACTTAATTTTTGTTTTATTATACGGTTGTTGACATTTTTTATACTTCCCTTTTACAATTCCTCTTTTTTTAATTACAACTTGAACAGCATCAGAATATGTTTGATATTGGTTAAAATACCGCGTACGTGTGGACACATGGGAAACGTTTTGTGCAGCCCAGCCACCGTAGTTGATGGTTCCACCCCCTGATTCATGCCTCTAATCTAGCATGTGTCATGTGTGTCATTAACGTTGGAACCGCTGCGCCCCTCTTTGCATATTTGTGCTTTCGTTCCCCCTCTTGCTTCGAGGTCCGTGCTTACGGCATCGTTTTGATTAAAAACACGAGGCTCTTTAGTTGAACCCTTCCTCCTCCTACTCCTTTCTTTGGCTTCCTGTCTGTAGCGCACCAAAATTCCTCAAATGCTTCTAACTATGCTTCACCAAAAATGTTATATTCTGGCTCCGTTGTGTCATTTCTGGAAGCTTCGTCCTCCGCCGCGCCCCCACCGCCCCCCCCATGCACTGCACTGGAGGCTCACTGGTGCTGACATTCCCGCAATGCCCTCTATCATGTTGGATCCGTCAGCCTCATGGTTTGCCCTTTCAGTCAGCCGATGAGACATTCCTGCCGGGGCGTGCACGTAAGCACACGCATGCACGCACGCACGCACGCTCACGATGATGTCACAGCTCAACACTAACAGGCCTAAGCTTTGTGTTGGGACCCGTGGGGGTCATGCTGTGGCCCTCCCTGCCGAGCACGCATATGTTGCTCCGCGGAAACTTGGCGTTGAAATACTTCGCACCAGCGCACACGCCAGTGAAGAGATAAAACGCCACCACGGCGGGGATCTTGTGATTTTCGTTTGGATTGTTTTGCAAAGCCTGCGTTGGGAGCTCAAAAGCCCCCACCCCCCGGGGTCTTTCTGGTGACTAATTAATTTCCAGCATGTGGGGCTAGAGGCCAAGAGCTCGTGGGCCTGCCTCCTGCCACTGGCTGCATGTTTGCGAGGCGGAGGAGGAGGAGGAGGAGGGAGGAGGAGGGAGGTTTCGCTCTGGCTGCGCCCCAGCCTGCAGGGAAGGAATGGAGGGAAGGAGGAGGGGTGAGGTTTTGACGAGCAGAGCGCAGAAAATCGATCCGGGGGCCTCGCTTCTCAGCCTCTTTCCGGACGCGAGAGTCCTCCTCTCCCGGGAATTAGATAACAGCTTGTAAAAGCCCTCCACCGCCAGGCGCTACGCTCCCCTCCTCGACTCAGCCGCCGTCACATCCCCTCCTCCTCCTCCTCCATTCTTCCCTGCTCTTTCCCGGCCTGCCTCCCTGCTTGCTTGTCCACCAGATATTGAATTCATCCCTTTCCAATTACGTATTGGCTTTCGCTTTAATTGGACGCCCCGTTTCTTCCCATAACGGTGTGGATATTGCATATTATCAGCACGTTAATATTTTATTAGATTTTAATTGGCCTTTGTTGTTTGCCTCAGCGCACCACTGCGCCTGTGAACGTGCCGCCGCTGCCGCCTGTGTGCCTTTGTGTGTTTGTGTTTGGAAAATACAAAACAATTGGCCCTTTCACACTGCCCTTAAAGGAGAGCATTCTTTTTTCCTGTCACGCTGTTCTGTGGACCCGGCTTTCCTGCTTCGGACGTAGTATCAGAGCTGTAGCAGAGGCAGGAGGCTGCCTGTGTGAAAAGGATAGTGTTCTGTGTAAAAGGCAAAGGAAAAGCCCTTTCACAGTGGAGCTGAAAGCTGGTAAATTGCTGTGGGAAAAGCACCGATATATAATCAGGTGTCAACCAGCCAATTTGACAGCTTTCAAGGTTGTATCAGAGCTGTAACTTCCCTTTGTTTCTGTGTAAAAGGCACCAGCGAATGGATACCTTCTGGAACTGGAAAGCCTTTTTTCTATGGCGCTGGGCAGTGGTATGGATTGCTACGGTGTGATTTGTTTCAGACATGCCTAATAAGTTACATTAAGGAACATCACATGGTTCCATATGTTCAATTCAATATGTTCGAAAAGGAGTAGAAAGAAGCGTAGCTTAAAAAATTTAAAAATAAGATTAAATTGTAATGAAAGTAATAAAATAGGAATACATTGTATTGTTCAAATAAATGTCAAAAGTAACTAAAACCGCAACCTTGGACCCCACCCTTTCATTTGAACCCCACATCAAACAGTTAACCCGGACTGCATTTTTCCATCTTAAGAACATAGCCCGACTCCGTCCATCACTTACATTCTCTGCCGCTGAATCCCTGATCCATGCATTCATCACAACCAGAATCGACTACTGCAACAGTATTCTCTACGGTACAACATCCAAAACCCTCAATAAACTACAATATATTCAGAACTCCGCTGCCCGCCTCCTCACCTCCACCCGCTCCCGTGAACACATTACCCCTGTCCTCCAAAACCTCCACTGGCTTCCCGTTCCCCAACGCATTCACTTCAAAATTATTCTCATAACCCACAAAGCCCTCCACGATCTGACCCCCCTCATATCTCACAGACCTGCTCCATCCACACAATCCCCCGCGTCCCCTTCGCTCCTCAGACTCTAACCTCCTGGCACTCCCCTGTCAGACCAAGCTCCGAACCTGGGGAGACAGAGCCTTCTCCATCGCTGCCCCCATTCACTCCATGCTTGCCCTGACCTTCCCAGTTTCAAAAAAACTGCCCCGCCCTGCTTTTACTCATGTTTAACTGTGTATTAATGAATTAATGTTGTATTTTGGTGTGTCTTCTACTCTGTTTACTTGCTTTTATTCAACTCCATTCTTCTGTAAAGTGTCTTTGAGTATTTTGAAAAGCGCTATACAGATAAAATGTATTATTATTATTATTAAAATAAATCATGATAAGTGAGGACATTGAGTACTCTTGTAAAAATGTTGACATACTTACATTCAATTCATGAGTAATTTCTGGATGTTGAACTGACTTACTAGAACTTACTAGTCACGTTCAATGTATGACCTATATTGCTTAATATTGTCGAATGTTGATGACTTCAAACTGCATTAAGTCTTTATGAGTTGTGTCTCTTTTCCTTGTAGTCACGCTGATGTCATCTTCAATATTTGTCCAGTTTCTTGATGTCACTGACAACAAGTACTTGGGTTCCTACGGTCTCGTCTTGTCGATTTTGCAGTTAGCACTCCAAGTGTGTTGAATTTTCCCCTGCTTCGTCGAGTTGTGTGTTTTCTTGGCAATGTCGGCAGAGCGTTTGTCAGATGTTGACTGATATAGACGTGTGTTCCTTTCAGCTTGCTTCTCTCAGGAAAGCCATTGCTGAACTTTATGATGCTGCGGTGTGGTGGTGTTGTTTCTGTCAGACATTGGAATGCATGTATGGATGTTGTTGACATCAGCGGCCACATGTTGCTTTGTTCAAGCAACATCTTATTTTTTCTCTTCCTTTGTCATCCTTTGTCATCAGCTGGCATTAGAGATGGTGAAATGAGCCTGAAGCCTTGATGCTTGTGTCAGACTTCCTGAATCACGCTGCTTCAAAAGTAGTGCTTGTATCGTTCAGCAAATGTCATCCATCATAATGCATATTAACAGTTCAAAACCAATTGGTGGCTGTTATGGCTTTAAAGCAGGGGTCTCAAACTTGCGGCCCACGGGCCAAATGTGGCCCGCAGGACACTAGTTTGAGGCCCCCGCCTTGATATGAAAGTTTAATGTTGGTGCGGCCCGCGCAAGTTTGATATGGATGCTGTATGGTATCATGTACCCAGAAAAAAATATTACGTTTGATTAATGTTCATGTTAAAGGTTAAATAACTGTTAATAGTTATCCTCCCTATCCGTGTGGAAGTGGTAAGTTTTTGGCTATTTAAGTTTAAAGTAAATAACTTGAAGGCTACCCTTTAGGTCGCTAGCTCTCTAGTTTGCGAGTTAACATGTGTCTCGAGACCCTGCAGTTGCGCAATATGTTGTAAATAAAAAGAGTATAAATGTGACTATAGACGTGTTTTGTCATGTCTACAGGGGTCTAATAATGCTTTGTTAATTTTAATCTGAAAAAAATAATTTGTCTACCCACCAACTATATGTGGTTTCTTAAGTTTTTATTATTTGCCGTTTTATTGGTAATATTACATTTATTTATTTATTACTGATTGATTGATTTTCTTTATTCTTGATTTGTTTATTTATTTTTCATCTTATTTTGTGTAGAAAAATAAAAAGTAAGATATTTGAGAACAGTGGAATGTTTAATCAGAGCTTTAGTTATATTTAAGTTTATTCATTTTTCAGTTTTTAATAAATGCGTTTTTTTTTTGTTTTTTTTTTGGGAAAACCTGATTCGCCCAGACCCTAGCTCCAGTGGCCCCCAAGTAAATTGAGTTTGAGGCCCCTGCTTTAAAGGGTTATTTTGGTGCTAACTTGTTGATTTAATAACCATCACGCTATAGTACGATGTTGGCGTGTAATGAGAGCATTGCCGAGTTTGTTTGTACGTTTGTATTCGCGACCTTTTGGTGTCATAGATTGCTTTGACTTCACTCTTCAACCCGATGTTTCTAATACAGACTCAGCCACATGTAACAAGTGATTTTGTGAGTGATAACGATTTGCAAGTCATGTCTCATCCATGGACGCACCCAGAGCCTCAGTCTCTTTCTAAACTTTGTCACACATTTCGCTCACATATTTCTTCCCCATTATCCACCAATCATTGTCAAGGTCAGCGAGGTGCATTCCCGCACGTCAGAATTTTGAGTATGAACACAAGCCAGTTGTTTTTTTGTACATTTTCTGTGTTCCTTAGTATTAATGGTTTAGTTGTGATAATTATGACCATTTGTTGTAAATTGTGTTTCCTTCTGGTGAATTTATTATTCATTCATTCATTCATTTTCTGCCGCTTTTTCCTCACAAGGGTCGCGGGGGTGCTGGAGCCTATCCCAGCTGTCTTCGGGCGAGAGGCAGGGTACACCCTGGACTGGTCGTCAGCCAATCACAGGGCACATATAGACAAACAACCATTCACACTCACATTCATACCCATGGACAATTTGGAGTAGCCAATTAACCTAGCATGTTTTTGGAATGTGGGAGGAAACCGAAGTACCCGGAGAAAACCCACACATGCACGGGGAGAACATGCAAACTCCACACACAGATGGCCGAGGGTGGGTCTCCTAGCTGTGAGGTCTGTGCGATAACCACTAGACCGCCGTGCCACCCTGAATTTATTATGTACAGTAAACCTATATATCGGATTCAATTGTTCCCACTGGTTTTGTCTGATATAAGCGAAATCCGTTATATGCGTATACCGGAAAATGTCCGTTTTACGCATATATCGGATTTATATCCGGTATATGCATAAATCGGATTTTATCCGTTATAAAAAGGCACTTCCTTGACTATGTTTCCAATGTACCTGGACGCGCAGGCAACGCTGCAAACGCTGCAAATGACGTCGTATAGCGGCCTGTCACGATTCGGCGAATCGGAGCGCCACGATGCGGCCATCCGATATATGCGAGGGAAATTTAATGGAAATGCATTGGAACGGGACTGGAGATTTTGTCCGAAATAGGTGAAATCCGTTATGAAAAATCCGATATATGCAATTAATTTTTATTGGAAATGCATTACAGAAAAATTGGTTCTTTTTTATCTGTCCGTTGTGAGCGAATTTCCGATATATCCGAGGTTTACTGTACTATTCTGTTCAAATTTCGTGTTACAAAGTTTTGTATACATGACAAAAGGCATCGTTTTTGGACCAAATTAGCTTGTTTGGACAACGTTGAAGCACCAGAATGTGTCACCGGCATTAGTGGTAGTATCAGTTACAGAGGCGGGATGGAAATAATGGAAATTGTTGATTTGCAACTAATATTTGATATTTCCCTGTGTGACAGCACACGCAGTTGCAGTCATATCCCACTTCCCTGGTGTTTTGTGTAAAATGCATGCATCAGATCTTTGTTTTCCCACACTAATACTGCAATTTTGTGACATTTCTGTCTGAAAGAGACTGTTGCCATAAACCATTGTCTCTTTTGCAGGTATCCCTGGCTGAAGAGATCAAGCCTCTGAAGTGGTATCCATCTGTTTACCTGCTGGTGTCAATCTTCCCGCTCATCAACAGGTAGGGCAAAACACGCTCGTGTGTGTTATATTAGTAACCACCCCCACTCCTCCAACCCCCAACTCTCTTGTTTTATTTGCATGTCGGCTTATCTTTTAGCCGGCGCCTCCTCTTTTTCTCTCGTTCTTGCTTATCAGGACTCTTAGAAGCACCGCTCTCCCTGTAGCGGCCGGGCAAGATTGTGTGCGTGCAAATTTCTGTGTGTGTGCGCGTGTGTGTGTGTGTGTGTGTGTGTGTGTGTGTTGGCTGCATGGAGCATTTTATTGGCTTTTTTAAAGTCGGGGCTTTGTCAGGCGAGGGTTGGCAGGGAGGAGGCGGGAGGTCCAGTAAATGATAACCTCGGCCCTGTTATTACTTCTGCACCCCCACCACCACTTCCCACCCTCACGTCCTCTACCTCTGTCTTTCTCCCTCCATCAAACCCCCCCTTCCTCTTTCCATGTAGAGCGGGTGTGATTGACAGGTCAGGGTTACTAAGTGATTAGCTGCGGCGGCTCTGCTTGTTGCCACGGCGATGTAGGCAGAGACGCAGGTCAATTACAGGGTCAAAGTCTCTCAAAGGCTTCCCTCCGACGCCACATCTCACCCCACCCCAACAACCCTTCTCGCCCTTCTCCTCCCCCTCCTTAACCTCTCCATCCATTCCAATCGTCCGCTACGGAACCCCACCCCCACCCCCCGCCCCTCTCTCCAAGCTGTCGGCTGATGGAGATGACAAACTGCATCCTGTGGAAAACCCAAATTACCCCCCCCCCCCTTTTTTTTTCCCCTTCGGAAATGTCACTTTCCCTTCTCTCCCTCATAATTGTGCGTTTTTCCTGTGTCGCTGGTCTGTGTGAAAAGTATAGAGGCGGGACGACGGCTGTGTGAAATTGTGAAATGACGAAAAATTTGGCAGCAGTAAATCAAGTTCTAAGTGAAAGGGTATTCTTTGAAGCTTGAATTTAAACGGTTTAAAAGTGCTTTTTTTAAAGTCAAGTAAAGTCAAAACTATCGGACGTTTAAAACAACCGATGTAGACAATGACATAAGACAATACATAATAAAAACAGTAAAAACTATGGCTGTCCATATCTCTTATTGATTTTGCATATTCGGCTGATATCAGCAAAAAAATGAGTAGCGGATTCATTCATTCATTCATTCATTTTCTACCGCTTTTCCTCACGAGGGTCACGGGGGATGCTGGAGCCTATTCCAGCTGTCTTCGGGCGAGAGGCGGGGTAGACCCTGGACTGGTTGCCAGCCAATCACAGGGCACATATAGACAAACAACCATTCACACTCACATTCATACCTAGTTAATTGGCGACAGTTTGTGGATATATCGGATTCAATTGTTCCCACTGGTTTTGTGCGATATAAGCGAAATCCGTTATATGTGTATACCGGAAAATGTCCGTTTTACGCATATATCGGATTTATATCCGGTATATGCATAAATCGGATTTTATCCGTTATAAAAAGGCCCTTCCTTGACTATGTTTCCAATGTACCTGGACGCGCAGGCAACGCTGCAAACGCTGCAAATGACGTCGTATAGCGGCCTGTCACGATTCGGCGAATCGGAGCGCCACAATGCGGCCATCCGATATATGCGAGGGAAATTTAATGGAAATGCATTGGAACGGGCGGCACGGTGGTCTAGGGGTTAGCGCGCAGACCTCACAGCTAGGAGACCAGGGTTCAATCCCACCCTCGGGCATCTCTGTGTGGAGTTTGCATGTTCTCCCCGTGCATGCGTGGGTTTTCTCCAGGTACTCCGGTTTCCTCCCACATTCCAAAAACATGCTAGGTTAATTGGCCACTCCAAATTGTCCATAGGTATGAATGTGAGTGTGAATGGTTGTTTGTCTATATGTGCCCTGTGATTGGCTGGCGACCAGTCCAGGGTGTACCCCGCCTCTCGCCCAAAGACAGCTGGGATAGGCTCCAGCACCCCCGCGACCCTCGTGAGGAAAAAGCGGTAGAAAATGAATGAATGAATGAATGAATGAATGCATTGGAACGGGACTGGAGATTTTGTCCGAAATAGGCGAAATCCGTTGCCCTGGACTGGTTGCCAGCCAATCACAGGGCACATATAGACAAACATCCATTCACACTCACATTCATACCTAGTTAATTGGCGACAGTTTGGAGTCGCCAATTAACCTAGCATGTTTTTGGAATGTGGGAGGAAACCGGAGTACCCGGAGAAAAACCCACGCATGCACGGGGAGAACATGCAAACTCCACACAGAGATGGCCGTGGGTGGAATTGAACCCTGGATTCCTAGCTGTGAGGTCTGCGCGCTAACCACTCGCCCACCGTGCAGCCGTTTATATTATTTGTTGAAGTCCGAAAATGACATTGCAGCTGAGTGCAACACTTGTCAAGTACAAGTACAACAGATGAGATGTCAGATTTAAATGCTTAATTAAGCACCTCGAATGTCGGCATATTAAGTAAGTGGGTCCCTTTTTCTCATACTGTTGCTGATTATTGTTCTCTCTCTGTTTGAGCTATAGCAATTAAGCCATTTCTGACATTCCACATTACAAAGTAAGTAATAAAAGTATGTGTGAATTGTGCTGATATCGGAATGGGGCGATATTCAAGGCTGGAATATTGGTATTGGATCGGAAGTGGAAAAGTTGTAAAAACAAACAGACAGCAAATTCTAGCTAAAAACTATTGAAATAATATACCAAACAAATGCATGCCCTAAAGTTTTGGAAGGGGGGGGGGCAATGAGCCAGCGTTGCATTTACTGCCACCTTGACACAGAAGCATAAACCAGCTTTTGCAGCTCAGACATCCGTAGCTGACTGACAGATAGTTTGAAGCGCTCCAGGCTTTATTTTAAGCTGTGCAGTGAAGCCTTTTTTTCACATGGACATATACATGGGTCAGGATGGTCTAACTAGGGGTGGGTCAGAATCGGTATCACATCCACGAGGAAGGAAGGTTTTTTTCCTTTAAAGGGACCGTCTGAGTGCTTCATCTCTCAAACAACTGAGTGACATGACATATTTTTATTATTTTTTGGTGCTCATAAACAAGCTCTAGGGACACACATTACTCTGAGAACTTCATTAAAAAGTCAATTTCTTATAATGGGGCACATTTAATTATGGGAATATCCCACTTTTGCTGGGTTCTGTGTGAAAGACACAGGTGGCAATTTTGCCGGCATCTCTTGTCTGAATTGCTCCAGGTTTGTCGTCCTAATTTGCCAATCTCTTTTCCTCCCTCCGTCACACAAAGCTTCCACCCCCCCCCCCCCCCCCATCTCTCCGTCTCTCTCCCCGCCTGTCTTGAGCAAACACTCTCTGCCTTTCTCCCGAGAGCGCACGGGGGGATAAAACGGGAATGAATTGCTCTCTCGTTGTCGTCTTCCACCGCCTCCCGCCGTTCCCCAGCTCCTATTAATTTGTTAGCCTCCCCCTCCGTGCCTCCCTCCCTCCATCTCCCTCCCTCCCTCCATCTCCTATTTACTCGCCTGCCTCCCCCTGGCTCATATCCTCCTCTATCCCCTCCTTCCTCCCCTCCCCTCAGCTGAGGGGCTGGAGTGTGTAAAGTGTTTGTCACGGTGCCGTGCCGATGCTGCCGCGTGGAAGGAAGGAAGGAAGCAAGCGCACAGGAAGACAGCCTCAGTGTGTGTGTGTGTTTTTTTTTTCTCCCCCCGCTGGCGTGCGTAGGCGGCTGCTTGGTTTCGTGTCAAGGCAAATGTGCTGTCGCCGCTTGTTGCCGTGTGTGTGTGTGCACTTGTTTGTCTGGCTTGACGGCCGCACGGCTTTTCCGTCCTGTGTGTGTGTGTGTGTGCGCGCGCATGTGCGTACGTGCGTGTGTGTGTGTGTGTCTGAGTGGGGGATTATTTCTATCTGAGCTCCAAAGCCTCCTAAACAGGGCTTAGAGAGACGGCCCAGGGCAGCAGCTAAAGCTGTCGGCTAGAGCGCTCCCTCTCTCCTCCCCTCTCTCTCTCTCTCTCTCTCTCTCTCGCTTTGCCATTTTCTCCCGGCCTGATCCATCCTGTTAATACGCAGGCACTCCCACACACAAACACACTGTTGTTTTGGCCCTCATCTTCCGCCACACACACACACACACACACATACACATAAAATGCGCAGACAGTCACACGCCACACAAGCAATTTTAATCTGTTCCAAATGCACGCTGGTAAATGTGTTAATTCGACACCAGCTGTTGCGAATTGAAATGGGAAAGCGCTCCTACTTTTCCTCCTCGCTCACCCCCTCTGTGTGTGTGTGTGCGTACATGTGTGTGTGTGAGCTGCCCGGGCACGCCGACTACAGTTTTCACAGTCTGCTTCTCACATCGCCTCCCCTGTGTGCTTTTTAGTGTGGGTGTGTGTTTGTTTACAAGGCTTGTCTAGATTCCTACTGTGCACGCCTGTACGCCTGTTTGCATAAATAAGCCCTCTCCTCGGAAGCCTCGCTGCCGACGATTCCGGTGGCACGTCGCCGCTTGACGAGTGAGTGCTCCTCCCGGACGAACGCGTTCGTGTGTTTTTTTGTCACTGGGAAACTCTTTGCTCCTCACAAAAGGAGCCTCACTACCAAACAGTACACATGACGTGGTTGACAATTTTTTTTGGGGGGGGGGTTCTCTTGTCAAACATATAACAACAATACAAAAATAAGCACCGAGATTTGTGGGGCACCCCGCTATTTGATGTATGGTACCACAAACAATGTTGCTTGATTGATTGGTTGACAGATTACATCAAAGGAAATAACAACAAAGAACATCAAAGAAAAGCCCCTTTTCACCGGGGCGGCCTACACTCCCGCGGCGGCTGGGGTTGTTGCAGGCCCTTCGCGGGCCTTCATCCCCTCAAGTGCAGACAGCTTGGCCTGGAAGCAGAAGGCTTTCGAGGTCGACACCCGGTCGTCCGGCGGTCTTCGACGGCGGCCCCTTTCACACAGCTTGTAGGGTGGCCTACACTCCCGCGGCAGCTGGGGTTGTTGCAGGCCGTTCGTGGGCCTTCGGTCCCTCAAGTGCTGACAGCTTGGCCCGGAAACGGAAGGCTTTCGAGGTCGACACCTGGTTGTCCGGCGGTCTTCGATGGCGGCCCCTTTCACACAGCTTGTAGGGCGGCCTACACTCCCGCGGCGGCTGGGGTTGTTGCAGGCCCTTCGCGGGCTTTCGTCCCCTCAAGTACAGACAGCTTGGCCTGGAAGCAGAAGGCTTTCGAGGTCGACACCCGGTCGTCCGGCGGTCTTCGACGGCGGCCCCTTTCACACAGCTTGTAGGGTGGCCTACACTCCCGCGGCAGCTGGGGTTGTTGCAGGCCGTTCGTGGGCCTTCGGTCCCTCAAGTGCTGACAGCTTGGCCCGGAAACGGAAGGCTTTCGAGGTCGACACCCGGTCGTCCGGCGGTCTTCGATGGCGGCCCCTTTCACACAGCTTGTAGGGTGGCCTACACTCCCGCGGCGGCTGGGGTTGTTGCAGGCCCTTCGCGGGCCTTCGTTCCCTCAAGTGCAGACAGCTTGGCCCGGAAACGGAAGGCTTTCGAGGTCGACACCCGGTTGTCCGGCGGTCTTCGACGGCGGCCCCTTTCACACAGCTTGTAAAAGAGCTACCATTTTCTTCATTTTCACTGTTCTGTGTAAAAGGCAAAAACACAGAATGGGGACGAGAAAGGTTCCTTTCACACTGCCTGTAAGGGCTGGTGTTTCAATTGGATAGCACCGGCATGGAATGCTGGGCTTCCGAATCAGTGAGAGGTGTAAAAGAGGTGGGATGGTGACTGCGGTGAAAGGGAATAACAGTAAGCCGGGACGGGGGTTTGAAGTTCAACACCTGATACTCACTCACACTTGGTTTGTCACACATCTTATTTTGTAATTGTAGAATTCTTTGTTGCTGTGTGAAAGCACACACACAGTTACAAACAGTATCCGGATTCATTAGGTTTTGAAAGATCATTTGGTGGATTTCTTTTGCTTATCCGGGTCCAGGTCGCAGTGTCAGTAGGGAAGCCCAGACCCCAAGGACTCCAGCATGTCCTTTTCCCGGCTCGGCATGCCCAGGACACTTCACCTGGGGGGGTTCTGGACTAGATGCCCGAGCCACCTCAACTGTTTCCTCTCGATGTGAAGGAGCAGCGGCTCTACTCTGAGCTCCTCCTGGATGACCAAGCTCCTTAGCGTATCACCATCCAGCCACCCTACGGAGGAAACTAATTTCAGCTGCTTGATGTCCTTCTTTCGGCCACGCCCCAAAGCTCATGGTCGTAGGTGAGGGTGGGATCATAGATCAACGGGTAAATTGAGAGCTTCGCCTTCCGGCTTATCTCTCTCTTCACCATGATGGTCTGGTACAGTGACCGCATTACTGCAGACACTCTGTTTACCTCAAGCTCCCAACTTTCCCTGACTTGTGAACAAGACCCCGAGATGTTTGAACTCCCCCACAAGCGGCAAGACCTCACTCGCAACCCGGAGGGTGCAGTCCACCCTTTCCAAATTGAGAACCATGGTCTCTGATTTGGAGGTACTGAGTCTCATCCCAGGAGCTTCACCATCAGCTGTAATCTAGTCCCAGTAAACCTTTTTCAAGTCCACAAAGCACATGTAGACCCGTTGGGCAAAATCCCATATACCCTCCAGTACTGGTCCAGTGTTTGCGCCTCACGTAGCTGAGGTTTAAAACAAACGGTCGTGCCTTTCTCTCCAGCCTCTGTAGTTGGAACTCAATCTCCAGTCACCCTTCTTAAAAAGGGGGACCCATTCCACCAATCCAGAGGTAGGTCCAAAGATGTGCTAGCCAAAACAGTTTGTCATCTTGAGCCTTGAGGAACTCGGTCCAAAACCCTGTCTGGGAAGTGTTTTGACTACCCCAGATACAGTACCTCATCCATGGTGATAAAACTGCACGGTCGAGACCTCAGACTCCCTTTCTCTATGGAAGGAATGTTATAGCATATGGATTGGTCATATGTGGGATTGAGAAGGATCCGGAAGTATTCCTTTCACCGGCCGACTATAGCCTTGGTCCAGGTGGGCAGGCTTCCATCCCCACTTTAGACAGTGTGGACAAGGCTCTGCTACCTCTTTCTGAGGTGCCGGATGGTTTACCAGAATCTGTTGAACGCCGACCAAAAGTCATGCTCCATGGCCGCGCCAAACTCCTCCCAAAGTTTTTGCCTCAACCACCGCTGAAGCCATGTGCTGCTGGACCTGCCGGTACCTGTCAGCTGCTGTAGGAGTCCCACTAGCCATCCATGCTCAATAGGACTCCTTCTTCAGCTTGATGGCGGCCCTGACCTCTGGTGTCCAACATAAGGTTTGGGGCTTGCAGCCACGCGGCTGCAGTTCTGATCGGTCCATTTGGATTTGATATCCTTGTTTTCCCCCGGGATGCAGGCGAAGCTCTGCCAGACGTGAGAGTTGAATACTTGACGGACGGTAGACTCTGCCAGATGTTCCCAGCACACTACACGTTTGAGTCTCCCGCCGTCTGATCAGTTGACAGCTCAGCCCTTCTCTTCACCTGCAGGAGCAGGTCTGATGATACAACAACAAAGTCGATTATAGACCTGCGGCCTATAGTGTCCTGGTGTCGAGCACTTGTGAACATCCTTATGTTTAAATGTGCTGTCCCGTGTGGCTTCTTCAGCCTGGCCGGCCGGGTCCCACATACCTTTTTTCTACTTACCCAAAATAAACTGGAAAAGACGACCAGACGAACTGTACTAGTAAGTCACCATGTGATTCATAAATTGCTAGTCGAGGTATTCAATGAATGACCATGGGGCAGTGCCCCACCAGATTCGCCAGATGGGGCTGTGGTGAACAATAACAGCTTTGTTTCGTAATCACGATTCCCAAACTCTCGTTTGCAAGGCACAAAAGAGAGAATTTCCTACATACTAAACCTCAACACCGCAAAAAACGAGAATGGCGGAACAGCAGGGGCATTGTTACATATGCCGGTCATGGTAATGCAGTTAGCAATGCGTAAGGAGATTGTCCATTATATATTACTTTTATAAGCCAGATAGGCTTTAAAATAACTTTTACACTAGGAATGACTTTGTAGCACGCATTACTGCCACATACTGGAAAATAATTTTAACATGCAGTGTTCAAAAATTGTCTGAAATATAATATCTTGCCTTCTTTTTCTGTTGCGAATTTTGTAGATTTGTGAAAACAAAACGTTTCCAAGGAATGTGAGTCATGCCGAAGGAGAAGGATTTTGTTTAGGATTGTTGAGCCTTAGCGTAGGTGTCCGTGTGACTATGCAACATTCTAGTTTTTATCTGTTCACGTTTGCATTGTTGCATTCCCCCTTTTTATTGAGTTCAATGGCAGGATACGCTGGCTTTGATGTCACGCTGTTTACCCAGCTACGTTTATCACCAGCCCGCCCACACCACGCAGACAACCCAGATCGGGGTTTATTGTTCAAAACCGTACCGTAGTGGCGGAAACACACTGTGACTATTCCCCCCCCCCTCCCTCCTTTCTTTTTCCCGTAAGGCTTTGTCTGCAAGTTTTGCGAGGCACAATGCAGGCACACTCGTTGCCTGTGAGCGATTGAGGTTGTGCTCCTTCTTTCAGAGGGGATGGATTGGTCCTGGCGGCGGGGAGCTTGAACTGGCGATGTGTCTGCATAACCTTGAGTTCACCCTGTCGCCGCAGGATGGATCCGCCATCCTGCTCGTTGTTCCCGGCGTGCCTCGATGTTTGTTTGTTGTTTTTGTCTTGTTGTGTATGTGTCGGTCCACATGTGCTTGCGGGGGATTTTTTCCATGGGCTCCCTACAAGGCCTGAACCCCCCCCTTGCCTTCCATCACCTCCTCCACTACCTCACCACCCCGCCGTTCTTTGGAGGAGATCTGATTTCCCTGCTCCAGGCAAGCAGCGAAAACAAGACGGCGCGACTGTGTGTGTGTGTGTGTGTGTGCGTGCTTTTGCGCGCGCGTGTGTGTGTGTGTGTGTATGCTGCGCGCAGGCAGACCTTCCCCATCTCCGTTCGGCACTTTGAAAAACGAGGAAGGAAATCTCAGAGCAGCAGTTATTATTCATCCCTCAAAGAGAACGGGGAGTGGGAGGAGGAGGAGGAGGGGAGGATGCGAGGATGGAGGGAGGAAGAAAGGAAGAGAGCGCCTAACTGGAGGGAAGATGGGGGTAGTGGTGGTGGGGGGTAGTAGCAGTCGGGATACATTAACGCTTATCTGGCTGTATTTTGTATTTTGCATCCCAGGATGTGTTCTTTCGTTCTTTTTCTCCCTCTTTTTCCTTTGCTCTCTTCGCTGCCTCTCGGAATAACTTTTGCGGGTTTTGTATTCTATGGCCTCTTTTGGTATATTTTCTGTATTTACTTTAACGAGCAAGCGTGTCAGATGCAAGTCTTTGTATGTTTGTTTACATTCATTTCACAATGAGTGATTGAACAACGATAAAAACAAAAAAACATTTTGAAGCCCAATGATGTATTTTGCTGTTTTGTTTTTGGACTTCAGTGCGACACTTTGATCTGCAATTGTGATTCCCAAACTCTGGTTTTCAATGATCCGCCACTAAAGTCAGAATTCCCTGCCTATTAATATAGGGGTCATTGAAAATATGCCAAAAAATTGACAATCCCACATCTGGCATCATGGAGTTGGGGGCACGTGTGTCAGAGTCCCCTGCATATTATTAATGTAGGCACCATTTAACCTACACTTAAAACACAATTATTGATCCCACTTCTGACACCATTAGTCACACCATTAGTCTACCCCTTTTCAACCAAAAACAACATGGTTAGTTTAACTTGCGTGCCTCCATTAGCCGTTTTATTTTTCCACTGCCAAGAGCCATGTCGTTGCCATGGTTGTTTGTCTATATGCGCCCTGTGATTGGCTGGTGACCCGTCCAGGGTGTACCCCGCCTCTCAGGATAAGCGGTACTGAAAATGAATGAATGAACATCTAAAACAAACATTTTAGGATATGAAAACGTGTCCATTCTACCATATGGCACATTCAAAACAAAATTGACGGAACACTGGAGCCATTTAAAGGGGAGCTATTATGTGTTCAGCCCTTTCTATTGAGTTGTGGAATCCTGTAGAGCAGTTACACATGATAACCAACACGGAAAGCTTTCTAGTTCTTCCAGAATCTGCACCTATTCAGCTGTATTTCTTTGGATTTTTTTGCTTCCTGGAAAACAGTATTAATGTATTCCACCCGCCTCCTGGCACGCCCACTCTGCTATGGTTGGTCACAGACGAGAGGCGTGGTACACCCTTGACTGGTTGCCAGCCAATCACAGGGCACATATAGACAAACAACCATTCACACTCACATTCATACCTATCGACAATTTGGAGTCGCCAATTAACCTAGCATGTTTTTGGAATGTGGGAGGAAACCGGAGTACCCGGAGAAAACCCACGCATGCACGGGGAGAACATGCAAACTCCACAGAGAGATGCCCGAGGGTGGAATCGAACTTGTGCGCCGCAGGAAATTATTTTGACAATTTTGGAGTCTGGATGTAAAACTTTTCAAGAAAACAAAACAAATGAGATTCTTTTATGATTATTTGTACAACTGTTATGAAACATAAACCTATATAATATCAAAATTGTTGAAGAATGCCTGGTGGGATGCATTGCCGTCGTCTCCAACCATACATTTCAGAATACACTCAATTATCTGACAATTAAAGGATAAAAATGTCCCAAAATGCCAACCAATTTCCTAGATAATGATAATAATGACATTTTAGCTGCAGCCCTTGTGTGTGGAGTGTCTGTGCATGTACGCTTGATGTAGCGTGTCAGGTAGCGGTTGGTGTGTAACAGGAGCGCCCTGTAGCTATCCGTCTCCCCCCGTTGAGCGGCGGTAACGTTCGGCTATTCATCCCCATTTAGCGAGACGGAGCTGGCCTGCGGGGCTGAGTGAAAAAGCATGCACCTACTGGGCAGGGGGGGGGTGGTGGGGAGATGGAAGGGGAGGGGGGGCGGCCATGCCCAGTCTGGGCACACACACAAATAGGCGAGTTTGTGTGGGCAGAATGAGAATGAACGTATAAAAACTTTTATATTGCACTTGAATGCATCCATGCTGATGCATGATGGTAATTATTATACAGAAAATAAACTATGGATATACTATATGTTCTATACATACGTGTACATAAAGGCATGTACATGTAAAGGGAATATGCATGCAAAGACGAGATAGCCTTGTGGACTTGCACACACTTTTGTGTGAGATGCAAGCAAACGTGCACATGCACGCGCACACACACGCACACACACACAGTCCGCTATAGCATCCACTCCACCACCACCAACCCCTTCCCCACCGCGCTTTCAGGCACGTCTTTAAATATTCATCACTCTGGCTGCTCTGAGAGTGCCGTAAACGCCGCCTCACACTCCGGGGAATCGCTAAAGCCTACTCTATCATCTGCTCTACCTCCCTCCTCTCTCTCTCTTTCTCTCTCCCATTTCAGCTCGCAGACATATTGAAGCACGGACGGGCACAAGGCTACGCTCACGTGCATAAACACTCAGAATCCTAGCCCATGGTTGTACAGGCTGGACACACGCTAAGAACTCGACATAAATCAGGCACCTTGAAAAGATTCAGTGTAGACAATGAGTGTTGCGTTCAGGGACCCGGGACATCTTTTTGTTTAGGTTGCAATTCCCCTCCACCCATTTTCACAAAACTCAAAGTGCCCTCAACTCAATATTGAACCCACCATTTACTGTCTTTTGGATTGACAAACCTTTCATCACAGCGAACTATCCCACTTCTGACACCATTCAACTATAAGGAGTAGTTCAAACCTAAGTTAGAACCTAGAATTTATTGTTTCTTGGAATAAAAAAAAAAACTTATCTCACAGCTGACCATCCCACTTCTGACACCATTTGTCACTGAATTCTGAAAAAGTAGTGCACACAGTTTTATTTGAACCCACCATGTACTATATTGTGGTTTGGATTTGAAACCCCATACACTGACCTTACTTTATAGCTACGACCATCCCATTTCTGACACCACGGAAAATCCCTGACTGGATATCGCCCCCTTCTGGGAGCGGCTGCATGTCCCACCCAGGTTTCATCCTAGTACTTAATTCCATTTCGGATCAGCAAGGTAATCTGTCCAAAGGGTCCAGTGGCACATATGTTCTCACCATCCCGCTTATGATGCCATTTATCACAGAGTAGAAGCATGTGATCGACATATGCCGATAAATTCCCTTTCAAAGCCGACCACAAAAGCCAGAAGAATCCAAAATTCACCTGTGGCTCGTATTATTGAAGCCTGAAAAGATCACGGCGTGTAGTGTAATGTCTTGCTCTAACATCTTAGGTAGAGTCCCCCGCCTACCCTTCCTTCACACTGCACAGACATGCCAAAACAAAAACAAACATCTCTGTCACGTGGATCTTATCTACCAACACATGACACACAAATATCTCACGGGGGGTATCTTCAATTTAATAAGGTATTTGAATAACAAATATGTATGGCGAGTTTTCCAGGCTCACAGTGTGATAGTCAGTTAGGCCTGTCGCGATAATCAATAAATCCATTCAATGTACGATATGGAAAAACAAACTAAATAATTTTGCCAGGCCTGATAAATTGACATGCATGCTTGTTTGTTTACCTCCTCTCTCTCTCTCTACCAAACAGTATGGATGACAAGAGGATTGTACCTCTGTCTCAATACCTGGGCATGTTGGTTTTATAGCAGAATGAACAGGGTGAGTGAACCCTCTGGTCAGTAAATCAATCTATGTGTGCCAGTGGGTGTTGTTTTTCACATGCTCATGCATATCTTAGACTGAATACCTCAACATGATTGTTGATATGTAAAAAAATATATATATATGCAAGAAAATATAACATGTTAGCCTGCTAGTCTTACCTGTGTCCCAGCTTAGGGTCAGAAGCCTCCAAAGGACCCAGCCCCAGCTTGTTTAGAGAATCCTCCAGATGTGAATTGGGACGGTCTATCCTTCGGAAACGTTTTTGGTTCCGTCACTCTCACATCGTCATCCTTCTTGCAGTATGGTCGTCGGGTTTGTAAATGTTTTGTGTGTTGCTGGAAGAGAAGCCATCCATTGGCAGTTTTATCTTCTGCTCACAGAGAATCAACATTAAACCATATATTTTTCACCATAACAATATTATGAACGATTCTGATTCCTCGTTTTAAGTCCATTTCCAAACGATTGTGGATTCCGATGGGTCATAAAAGTTGGTTTAAGTTAGGGTGCAAACCAGAATCATTTTTATTACGCTTGGACTTTTCCGACTGCTCTTTTTTATGTTTTAAAGTTAAGCCAAACTTTTTAGCTACTTCTGTATCACTTGTGCTTGCCGGCTTTTTTTTTGTTGGTTTTTGCGGCTTAATTTTTTGAAAAAACGAGTGAGAGTGATGGAGCGATGATGAAACCGCATTAATGTTTTCATTGGTTTTAAAGCGGCGTACAATGCTATGAACAGAAAAGTAACCCCCATAGCATAGAAATAACAAACAACAGAAATGCAATAGGGTTCATAAAACAATGGCATACAAAAAAAAAAGAGAAGGGAAAGTGAGGGCTCAGGTCAGGCATTCCTCAGTCCAGTAATTGTGGCCATAAATGTGATGTAAGCGACAAAGCATGTCCATATGTCTTTGAAAATTGGTTTCTGGTTTAGTGGTAACACTGACAGCATTTGATTTGTCCATTGTTTTGTGGCAGGTAAAAAAAAAACGGTAAAACAAGTAAAAAAAAATCTGCTTGTTTGTGAATGATTACTTTAGTGACTACTTTAGTTTATTACTTTTTTCAGTTTATTAAAAATAAAAGTTAAAGTAGCTCTTCAGTCCACGTAGTACCGCCATGTAGAAATAATTATCAAAGCTGGGCATGCAAAGGATCTTGGGATATGGAAGTGACTATGAAGGATAGTCTTGATGAACACTTCAAGATAGGACACATTTGTCCCACAAATTCACACTGTGAAGGATGCACATCCTGAATTTGGACACGGCTATTGAATGGCTGCACGTGTTCCCTAAGAGGACGTGACCAGAAAGAATTCTCCTCTTTGGTACCAAAAAAAGAGAACGTCAAGAAAATAACTTTTTTTTTTTTATTCTGAAACAAGTCTTCCCTTTCATCAGAGGTCCCATACTTGCGGATGTTATGGTGTCTCATGGTCGCTTTGAGGCGTTTTTTTTAGCACTCAGCCTCATTATCAAAGGTCATGTTGTATATTGTTGAATATCTTAAAAAGCGCTCCATTTGGATTGTTTACCTTTTGAATTTGTGGTTTGCTGCGATTGGAAGCTTTATTGAATTGAATACACCTTGTTGGAATTAGACCCCCAGTTTTAACAATGCTCGCTGTTGACAATAATGTGCCCATCTTGTCCCTTGACTCAAGTTGTTTTTTCCAATCTTCTATTAGCTCGAGCTAATTGTAGTCTCAATTTCCTATTCTTTGCAGACCGGTTCATAGCAGATGAGAGAGTCGTTTTTTGTGGCAGTTAATCAGGTGTAACAAATGAAGTCCTGTTAAAATAAACATGTCCTGTTCGAAAGTAGAGGTTGGGAATCATATTTCTTCAGAAACATTACATCTTCGTTTCCATGTTGTAAAACGTATTCTATTCGTGTTGTGAGGGAGTCACGGAAGTCAGGAAGGGAGAGTCAAGAGTTGACATGCCTTGCAGAAGAAAAGACCCTTTCATTCCCAGAGGTCAGGTTGTCTCTTAAAAGCAGCACTGCGGGCACCACAAGGGCCTTGTTTTGGCACTTTGAACCGTGATTCGCCTGGAGTGAAAGAGGGAAAAAAAAAAGCAAGTCAGATGATGAGAAGAGGAAGTGCAATCAGAGTCAGGATGACTGTCTTGGCCGCCTTTGAGTCTCAGGAAGGAGCCTCTCATGCAACAAGCGGCCTCCCCATTTGCAGTGGACGCTGCAAATACGTTTTTATACGTGTTTTCATCGAGAAATAAGGTTTGGCTCAGCTTACCAATGTGCAATCTGTAATGACAAATCCTTCAATTCGCTGTCTTTTTGTCATAGAATTTACATGTTCTTCCCGTTTTAATGTCACAAAGAAGTGACAATTCTGCCAACCAATCAACAGACTACATTGTGTCTAATTACCATCCTTCCATTACCATACCTCACCACTGTGGGTGTCATTTATTTAAAATGTGATCTTGTTCTTCCTTTTCCAATCCTGAGTAGAAGTGATGATTCTTTGTCAACCGATACTTAAAAGTGACGCAAATCTGTATTAATTGGACCTCTTACACTATTTGGAAACTAAGTCTAATTGTGGTTTCAGGGTTTAAGACGTTATGAAGTTGGTGTCAGAAGTGGAATACCTGTAGTTAGTCGTGATACCATCTGCAATTGCTCCCAATAATGAAGCAAGCCCTGCTCCTTTGCGAAACAGGGCACTGAAGATTTTATTGTTTGTTTTTAAGTCGTTGAATGGGCTGGCCCCCTAATACATCTCGGACCTAATTCGAATTTACTCTCCAGCGCTGAGGTCACTGAGGTCCGAGGGCCAGCTCCAACTTGTGGTGCCTAAGACGAGACTTAAGACCAAGGGGGAACCGAGCCTTTTCTGTGGTTGGCCCCAAACTATGGAACTCTCTCCCCTCCCAAGTAAAAAAGGCCCCCAACATCGAAAGCTTTAAGTCTCACTTTTATTCTCTGGCTTTTAACTCGGAGTGAGTCGTATGGTCCTGTGTCTTTTAGTTCTTCGTTTTTATTATAATTGGTTTTATTTTTTATACTTTTATTGCTTTTTTTCTTGTTTTTAATATTTTAATATCTATTTTACTATTTTATTTCTGAAATTATCTTTTAGTTTTGGATTATTCATTCATTCATTCATTCATTTTCTACCGCTTTTTCCTCACGAGGGTCGCGGGGGATGCTGGAGCCTATCCCAGCTGTCTATGGGCGAGAGGCGGGGTACACCCGGGACTGGTCGCCAACCAATCACAGGGCACATATAGACAAACAACCATTCACACTCACATTCATACCTATGGACAATTTGGAGTCGCTAATTAACCTAGCATGTTTTTGGAATGTGGGAGGAAACCGGAGAACCCGGAGAAAACCCACGCATGCACGGGGAGAACATGCAAACTCCACACAGAGATGTCCGAGGGTGGAATTGAACCCTGGTCTCCTAGCTGTGAGGTCTGCGTGCTAACCACTAGACCACCGTGCCGCCCAGCATTACCGTTAATGCACCAAAAAATGAAGCAAACTGTACTGATGCGAGGAAACATCAAAAGAAACCATCATAAACCAATACTGATCCTTTTTTGGTATGTAATCAAGTTTTAAAGCTACATTGAAATTGGTGTCAGAAGTGGGATGCATTCAAAAAATGCTTGCTGTCAACGGGGGTGGCGTTCAAGGCAGATCCAAAAGAGGGGCAAGCAATGACTGGATGACGGTCAGACTGGCAGGGCAGGATATTGGATTTGATGCAGACAGACGTGGCAAGAGACGGAATACGACCGATGGAGCGCTTGTCAAATAAGTAGCTCACGGTCGCAGCGATTTGACTTCTGGGCCTGATTAAAAGGTGGCATTTGTTGATCGCTGCCGGCCAGGCCGACCTCTGGTGTGCACTGCATGGTCTTCGTTGTCCCGACACCTGCCAGGCCGAGTGTGAGGCTCGCTTCACTGCACACACACACACACACACACACACACACACACACACACACTCGAGCCCAGCCAGGCATCGGCCGCAGACACACTTCCCGCCCTCCCTCATTCATCTTTCATTAGCGCAGCGCTCATGAGAGAAGCAGCGCACCCAGACACACACACACACACACGACGTAACCACCTCCCCTCCTTACCCATCTATCGCATTGCGACCGTAATCTCCCGGTTTGTCTCGCTCGTGTCTTGCTATCTGTCTTTCTTGATATCTCGCCTCTTTCGTCCTCCCTCGCCACGTCACCCTTCTCTTTCACCCCACCCCCCACCCCACCGGGCCTCACCCCCACTAACCTCCCCCTCTCCTCTCACTAAGGGCCCTCGTTCTCCTTTTCGCTGCCTCGCTCTTGCACATTCTCACCTCTTTACTGTGTTCTTCCTCTTCCACCCTCCCCCGCCCCCCCTCCCGTTCAGGGCTGTTTCTCTGACATGCATCTTCCACAATCGCCCCCCCACCACACTCCAAACCCACCCATGTCTCTCTCTTTTTCTGTCTCTCCCTTTGCCCGTGCTTTCTTCCTTTCATTTCGCTCTCCCTCAATGGAGGGTAAAGGCTCTTTGCCTCTAATTGCGGCTGTTCCGTTGCCATGGTGCATGTTGCTCGGTGCCGCGCTCATTCATGTGTGTGCATGTGTGCGTGTCTGCGTGTGTGTGTGTGTGTGTGTCCGCGCACGTGTGAATGTGCGTGTGGCAGGCAGATGATTGCTTGCTGCCAGCTCTCGTTTCCCGGACGCCGATCGCGTTTCTTTGCGGCAGCAGGAGGGGGGAAAAAAAATGAGATGCCAGAAATAGCCCCCTTCACACACACATGCACACACACACACAAGCACACACACGGCAGCTCGCTAAGAGATGCGCACACACACAAAATGCACATTCGCCGCCTTTCCACTCCACCTGACATCCTCGAAGCATGTGACCTCGCACGCACAGACCTTTCTGTGTGTGTGTGTGTGGGTGTGTGTGTGTGGACTCGTGTGTGTGTCCTGCAGCGCCAAAGAGGTCGTGCAGGGACTTTCTGATTTATTTCACCTTTAATGGGAAGTGAAATGAATGTGAGCAGCAGCTGCTGTGCTCCTCAGAGATACAGCTGTTAGACGGCCCGCGTCCGTCGTTGCAACGCCCATATTTAATGAGACTTTATATTGTGACGCTTTCGCCCCTAAAGCAGACCTGCCAACATATACGCATTTTTTGTACTCACACAATTTGACCCTTGAATACGATGATATGCATCGTTGCTCTCCAGGAACGCATTTTGTTGAGTTTTGGGTTCAGTGTCTGAAACTTGGATTATACTTCTAGCGTACGCTACAGGCTTGCACCTTCCCCTGAAACCCCGCTTGTGTTTTTGCTGATTGGTTGGTTTGCAGTACATTACTTCCTGAATGTATACAAATGATTTAGAGAGCAAACAGTTGATCTATGTGAACTTTGTGAATTTTGTATCAACATTTGCAATAACTGTGACTGTTGTAACGCATTGATTAGCTCCAGTTGCAACATTCGCCTTCTCTTTTTTTAATTGTTCACTGGTGACGAAGGATGCTAACAAGCTAAATCGTTGATGAGAGTTGTTTGCTAGCGACCAATCCTGGGTATATCCCGTCTCTTGCCCAAAGACAGCTGGGATAGGCTCCAGCATACCCGCGACCCTAGTCAGAATAAGCGGCATAGAAAATGGATGGATGGATGGAGTTGTGGTTGTTCACAGATTTGATATCACATTCCCAGATGAAGAGCCATAAAAGTAAGTGTGTCCAAAGTGAGGTACAGGGGCCATTTGCGGCCTGTGACTTGCAGCATAATATAGTGAGAAAAAGTGGAATTATTGATTCAAACTATTCATAATAAGACATAGCTGTGTCTGTAGATATATGTAACATTTATTTTGGGGATGGGGGAGAACACTTTTCAAGTGACAGGTCTGCTTTCGGTCGGTTCATGGAGTAGTAAGGTCCCTCGTTTTCCAAACTTTTGTCATGCCAGCCCTCTGGCAAGAAGGTCTTTTTACCATCACAACTTTTTTTTTAAGTGTGGACAGATTAATAGAAAATAAACCTTCCAACCTTCTGCTGCAAAAGAGGATAAGAGAGGATTATAAGCAGATTTGCGAACAAATCTACATAATCATCTTCCGAGCCGCACACCTGCAGTTCTGTCTTGGGGTTTGACAGAGAAAAACCTCAGCTGTTTTTAACCAAGCGTGACAAAGTAAAACTAGGGCTGACCTATGGAAAAGATGCAAAACAGACTTTAAGACCATACTCTCACAAGGTCATTCATAATATGCCATGGACTTTGAGTTGGGAATTACAGTTTTTCTAATCATTCCTACAACAAAATGTGGTGGTTATCATTAAAGGATACTTGCTATGCTTTTTCTATTTTTTTGACCTATAAATGTAGTTCAAATGTTGTATTGTCCTGTTAAACGCTGCCAAAGTTTCAGATAATGAGGTTTACATCCCAAAGAAATTTGGGATTGCTCAAAATATTTGGTTTCAGATTTTTTTGTGAACATGGGCCAATATGAAGCTGTATTGTTCACCAAAACTGTTGCTGATGCCCGCGGAGTTGTTAATAGCCTAGCATAGCCTACCCGAGTTTTTTAAACACAGGACCACTACATATCCAACGCATTCATTATCAACTCCAAACCGACCAAATTAGAAAGTGAGATTCGGCAGCTGTCCAGAAGGCCTTGGGAGCCCTTAGTCACAGTGTATCAATCGCAGCGTAGTGGGCATGCATGTAGGTGGGCTGTGGGTGGAATAAATTAAATCAGACTATTTTGGCAGGAAAGCAAGAAACCCAAGGAAATACAGCTGGAATAGGTACAGACTCTGGAAGATCAAGAAAGCTTTCTGTGCGGGTTTTCATATGTAGCTGCTCTATAGGAGTCCACAACTCCATACAAAGGGTGAAAAATTAGCACAATAGACATTACAGTCAATAAAAACTATCATTTCCATCCACCACAAAAATAGTTAATGATGGATAAAATTAAAAAACAATAAAACACTTTTGGTTATTTTAATTTTCTGACTGGTTAGCGCTCTCATGGCAGCCATATAAGTAAGTGTAAGCTTTACATTAAAACATTTCCACAATTTGGGTCGACGCTTTACATTGAAGGCTGATGGTGGGTCCCGCCGCCAAACCAGTTGAGAACCGCAAGTCAAAACCGACGCCGAAATTGAATTACTTCTACAGGTCATTTTTTGGAGTGTAAGACCAAAAAAAAAAAAAAATCAGGATGTCGATTGGGTTGAGTCATGCCAGTCGAAGTATTCAAATATTTAGTTGGCTTGTCAGCAGTGGTCACTTCTGGTAAACATCCTCGTTGACATCGTTAACGTCATTGTTTTCAGAATATCGCGGTTTGCTTGTCTACATGGCAACAAAAAGCCGCCGTCATCAGATTTTCCCACTCTGGAAGCCATTTTTAAAAAATACAGTTTCAAAAATACAGTTTCAGGGCATGGATGAAAGACTGAAATGATAAAATACTTGTCCGTTTCCCCCTGAAAACATTCCACCCTGTGGACAGCCCCTTTAGTGTGTGCGACTGAGGCTGTTTACACCGTGTTGTGTTTTACCGCTTTAATGTAAGAGATCGTTTGACAATGCCCGCTGACGTCATGCAAGGTCTGAGTGAAAAAAGATGACAGGGCCGTCTTTACCGTCAACAGACATTCTCAACACACACAATTCACTTTTGGCTTCTGGCTTCTGGTTGGCACGATCACTAGCCATGACTCCCACTTGCCAAAGGCGGGGCTGCACTGTATTTGTTTACATAGTAGAGGTGTGACTATATTGCAAAGGCAGTTACGCCTTAATACTGTACCTAATGTTCTGTCCAGAAAAAATAGATGTAGCCCCCTTAGCATTTGTATAACATTTCCTGTGACTGACAACCAGTCCAGTCTTACGTGGGTTAGGCTGACTTGGCGTAAATCTTATATATATTTAGTCTTAGAGTGTCAATGTAGTTTATTTAACAAGAGGGGCAAATATATGCCAGAAAATAAGAGAGAAATGTCTAAATCAGGGGTCTCAAACTCAATTTACTTGAGGGCCACTGGGTGAGACTGGGCCGCATCAGGTTTTCCAAAAAAAAACGCATTTATTAAAAACAGAAAAATGAATAAACTTTGCTTTGGTTCCGATTTTCTACAAGAAAAGCTCTGATAAAACATTCCACTGTTCTCAAATATCTTACTTTTTATTTTTCTACACAAAATAAGATGAAAAATAAATAAATAAATCAAGAATAAAGAAAATCAATCAGTAATAAATACATAAATATGATAATAATAATAAAACGGCAAATAATAAAAACTTACCACATATAGTTGGTGGGTAGACAAATTATTTTTTTCAGATTAAAATGAACAAAGCATTATTAGAGCCCTGTAGACATGACAAAACACGACTATAGTCACATTTATAACTCTTTTTATTTACAACATATTGCGCAACTGCAGGGTCTTGAGACACATGCTAACTCGCAAACTCGAGAGCTAGCGACCTAAACGGTAGCCTTCAAGTTATTTCCTTTAAACTTAAATAGCCAAAAACTTACCACTTCCACACGGATAGGGAGGATAACTATTAACACTTATTTAACCTTTGACATGAACATTAATCAAACGTAATAATTTTTTCTGGGTACATGATACCATACAGCATCCATATCAAACTTGCGCGGGCCGCACTAACACTAAACTTTCATATCAAAGCGGGGGCCTCAAACTAGTGTCCTGCAGGCCACGTGTTTGAGACCCCTGGTCTAAATGTTAGTGCTGCTTTTTTCCAGCGTCTCACATTACAACCGCTGGTCTTTGCCAAGCGCGGTCAGGTTTTCCTCCCCCGTGGCACACAAGTAGCCTGGGGATGACTTTCCGAGCGCCGAGGTCAACCACGGAGGCAGCAGCGGTGGCAGCCTCTTATTTTCGGCTCCGGCTCGTGGGAGTCACTGTGAGCAGCATATGCTTTGATTCCCTGGCTAATAGATCAATAAAAAAACATTAGCGGCACGCTAACCCCTGCGAGGAGCCCTTAATACAAGGTTAATCCAGGGTTAATGGCTGGCCGGCATCCTTCTTGGGGGCGGCCATTTGTTTGCACATGGGCAAAATGAATCGAGTCAATGATGAAAGCAGCAAGCTGGCCAAAGAGGAGAAATGTGTCAATCGGAAGGGAGGATGCTATGGTGAGAATTTTGGAGACGGTGGATGAGAGGAGCAGAATGGAGCGAACGCGGCTTCCTCGCTTCTTTCCCCCCCGTCCTTGTAAAGTGCTGCGTGCTGTCGAAGCGGCAGCCAAGAATGTGTCAGCCCAGACGTCTCGCGCTGCCTAATGGGCTCTTAAACGCTGATATAAAGCTCGCCTCGCTCCTTTTCGCCCTCCCCCTACGGCTCCCCCCCCCCCCCCCCCTCGCTCCCCCTTCCCCCCAAATCAACCCCCCACCCCCTGACTGTGACGCTCGCTCTCATTACCGCTCGTTTTCACCCTTCCTTCTCGCTCTGTCACTCACTTGTCCTCTTCCTCACTCTTCCGGTTCATCTGTCAACCTCTCCGCCTTTCCCCCACGTTTTTTTTCCGTCTGCCACTTCAATGGTTGCATCCTTATCTTTGAAGCAGGTTGTTTCTTTTTTTTTTTTTTTTTTTTTATTATTTTTTTTTTTTTTTACAACGTACATTTACCACTTTGTCCCTCCCCACAGGCTCCATAATGCGCTCAACCCGCAGGCTCCTTCCTTCTCCCTCACCCTGTTGCACGTCCTGACTGCCCCCCTCCACGGTTTGGCCAATGCTTTTGTCTTTGGTTTGGATCGGGACTGGTGGAGCCTCCTGAGCCCTACTGGCATGCAGGTACAAGCATACACCTGCACACACGTATCAGGGTATTACAAAGCATTCATACGAGCACCACCGGAGCACGCCATGGTATGTTACAGCGGGGAAAAGATCACTTTCAACCGGTCTATCGTGGTGATGTTACAACACCACCTTCCTGTTTTGCTGTGAGTTATTTGGTTGATCGCACGGCATTCACTTCACTGACATGTTAGGCACTCAGTCTGACATTCACCTGTCACGATAATAAATCAATTAAACGCACGATTAATAAAAATACAAACAATAATTTTGCCAGGGTTAATGGCTGGCCGGCATCCTTCTTGGGGGCGGCCATTTGTTTGCACATGGGCAAAATGAATCGAGTCAGTGATGAAAGCAGCAAGCTGGCCAAAGAGGTTTTTTAGAGAGGTGCCCGTTATGTTGATGTTACAACACCACCTTCCTGTTTTGCCGTGAGTTATTTGGTTGATCGCACGGCATGCTGGTCAGCCAGTGTGACATTCACCTGTCACGATAATAAATCAATTAAACGCACGATTTATAAAAATACAAACAATAATTTTGCAGGCCTCGATATATTTTTCCACTGGACGTCTCTTTTTCTAGCTACTAGTCCTAGTGTCTGGTAAGCCAGGGTTCCAAGTGTACTTAGCCGATACCATAAGGGTGACGAAACCTCATTGGTCGAGCAGATACGTTATTGTAACATTAAAGGACGCAGCTAGGAATGATCAAAATAAACGCACATGGTAACTGTAGCCTACTCTGGATACTGCAGTATCGGTATACTCCACAGTCTCCACTTTGCTGTAGCGCTGCGCTTCCTTGCTACCTTCACTCTTCTCTTGGATTGAATTTGTCTTGAGAAGGAACACACAGAGAGCATCCTTCTCCTCCGTTAGTGTTGTATGTTAGCTTGTCTCTTTCCGACTGATGCATTCACTACAACACACTTTTGTCAAAGTTTACCATAACTAAGACGGGTCGGCATGGCAACATCTATAGGTCTCCTTTTCTGATATAAACTTAACCATCAGTTTGATTTTGAAGTTTTGCTTTGTCTCCACCTTTGCTACAGACTTTATTTTGCTGTCCTTGGTCTCCTCTTGGATAAATCCATCTATTATTTACATTGCAAGACCCTCATTATTCTCCATTCTTGTTGTTTGTTAGAACCTATACTTCTGACTGATGTTTTAAACACACCATAGTTTTGGATGTTTACCACCGCAAATGCAGTACTATTTTGAATGCCTCACCACGGCAACTACAGGAGCTGCCGTTTTAACATGTAATTGATTCACAGTGTCCTTCGAAGGTCATGTATGATCTTTCACCGAAGTCCCAATCTCCACTTGGCAGCAGCGTTCCATTTTCTTGCTGCCCTCAGTCTCCTCTTGGATAAAATTTGTCAGCAGCCACATTCCCATGTTCTCCTCTGTTGGCGTTGTTTCTCAGCTCGTGTCGTTCCAACTGATGTGTTCCATGTGGCACGGTTTTCCCACTTTCACGACTCACAAAGTCGTACTCCTAGGTCGCCATGGCAACTGTAGAACTCCTCCGCTCCTATAAGTTATACCACCAACATGAAATCATGATGTCGATATAATTTCAGGCATTATATTCTATTGTCAGTTAAAAAAAAATAACAAGCTTAACTTTTCACCTTCTTCCTAAATTCAGCTTTTGCGTGATGCTGGAAGATGTTTTCACATTGGAACCGCCGAGTTGCATTTCGATAAACACCACGATCGATACAGTTCCCCCACTGATTTGTCTCAATCTACAACATTGACAGTACTTGCGGATATGAGCCGCCGCTAATATCGAACCACGAGGGTGGGAGTGAGATTGGGGGTAAAATAGTCTCTTGTCGTGTCACCCACTCAGTATGGCCAGCCAGGCTGATGACGGGCCATGAGCACAAACTGGAAGAGTGGAATATGTGCTATGACCTTCAACGCAAATGTCAATGTTCCGGCGTGGCAAGCAGGGAGGGCAACGAAGAGAGAGAACGAAGACAACACAAGTGAAATAGGATCGCAGCGCCTTCGTAAATCACAGCGGAAATGATGTTTGTGTCAGGGAACCAGGGGAGAGGCTACGGGAATCGACGACAGCGTCAGCTCCGTGCACGCACATGCACACACGCGCCAGGCAGACAGGCTCCGTGTGCGTTCGTGACTAACAGCCGGTTGTTATTCATCTTGGCATGCGACTCCCAGCAGCCCCCTCACATCAGGTGCGAGATTGGCGGCAGCAGCGGCGGCGGAGGGGAGGGGAGCGCGGGTGACTAGAGGAGGTGGTGACGGCGGGGGTGGGCGCTTGTGAGAGCGTCAAAACATTCCTGCCTCGGCGCAACGAATCTGCGCTTTCATCAGACATCTCATCGCCAACTAAACCCCCCCCCCCCCCAACCTCACCCATCACAACCGCCTCCTAGCAGCCACTGGCTCGCTCGCTTCCTTTCTGTCTGCCTCCTTCATGCTCGCCGTTTCCAGGCAGGTTCTTTCTCATTAGCAAACTACTTGGCTGCCACGTTCCACGGGACGTGAGCCACGTTTCCACCAGTTCAGTTAATCGGGTTTGTGTTTCCATCGTACCTAGAGTGTAGGTGGGGATGGGGATAGCCGTTACAGCTACGTTAATAGTATGACGTCAGTAGCACCCAGACATAAACAAAGACGATAAACACGACACGGAGCGGTGGTGCATGCTGATGTTATCTGTAAACATGTGGCACAAAAGGCAACGTGCAAGGTATTACCATATTGACCCTTTGTTTTTGGTCACATATTATTAAGAGAATTAAAAAGAAAATCATCAATGAAAAACATATATTTCTTGGCTGATGCTCTGCATACATTTTAGATGCCGAATACATGGATAAGATGGTTCTTGGGGGAAAAATACTTAAAATACTTGTTAAATTTTGGGTCAGTATGGTATGGTAAAAATAATCTTATGTTCAAGTCAATACCTCTTCGTTCGTTAGCAAGATTACGCAACACCAATCTTATGAAACTTTGTGTAGGTGAATATCAGCATAAAAATGCTCTCAACCAACAAACCCTTTACTCAGCAATGCACATGGTACAGTCTCATTTCCACACGATAAACACTTCCAAACAAATGGAAGCAGGCCAAAAATGTATACTGTGCGCACCAAAACTAAATGGGTTCTTGCTCTCCATACATTTGAAAGTGAATCGGTGGTGTAACAAACACACAAACCAACTAACAGCAGTGAAAATATTGTACTGACACAAATCATAAATAGACATGAGGGTGGGGAAAGGGTTTTCCCTGGAGAGAAGTCTAAAGAACACGGTTTGTCTTATATTTGGGGGTCTGGCATCAAATTAGCTTTTCTTCTTGTTATACTGGACATGACTGTACTGCTTGGTGGAACTCCCCTTCAAGCAACAGTCAGTATATTTACATGTACTCAATTTATCGGATTCCCCAAATAAATCAGTCTCTTCTATTTTCACACATATATGTATGAAGTCCCTGTTTACATGCACTATTTCTAATTCTATGGTCGGCGATACATTCACTGTGTACCTCGAAAGTGCTAGATGGCACTTATGTTATGAAGTCCCTGTTTACATGCACTGTTTCTAATTCGATGGTCTTCCATACATTCACTGTGTACCTCGGAAGTGCTTGATGGCACTTATGCTACATTCAGCGGTCAGAAATGTATGGCTTTTCCAGTTGACCTATTACATCACATCAAAACAACGCATCTTGGCAGCTCGTTTGAAAATTGGTAACAACAAACGCTAACATGAACGAATGAAATGCTCAGTACGGTTAAATATTGGTACATGTTAGATCGATGGCGATGGTGATTAAAACAGAGGCTCTCAAAATGTAACTATAGATATATTATACATATGTGTTCAAGTTCAAGAACATGGCAGTTTGTGTTCCCTTTGGTGGATTGATTGATTGATTACAACATGAAATTCAAATAATTATCAGAATCATCTAATGTCATTTGCATACATAATCATGAAACAGAGCCATATTCACTAATTGTGGAAAAGTATGTGGAAAAATGACCTATTTTCTGAGAAAAATTTATAAATAGTTTGACAAAAAAAATCTGACTCAGGAATGTAATTTCATTCATTTAAAGCTGCATGGGAGTCAGCGTCAACCTTTTCACGCTATTTGGTGGCTATTGCGAAACACCCTTTGCCGTCATAGCAGCCACAAGCCATCTCCCTGGCTCGTCATTCGCTTCCAAATGTCGGCCACGTGTCTGCGGTTATTTGGACCATGACTTTTTTTTCTCAGAGGGAATATAATGTCCCTTTTGTTTTTCAATCTGGTTTTGTAGCACCAGTCTAAAAAAAAAAAAAAAAAACAGTTGCTGTGGTGATGATCGTGATGCACTAACATGGAAGGCATTGGTGTTATCCCAAAACCAAGTTTATACACAAATCTAAATGTCAGCCAACTATTGTATCCTACTGCAATGTGATATAGTCCAAGTCACTTTCAGAAGACCTAAATCCTGGCTGCTGACCTCAGATCTTCTCTGTGATTTGAGTTTGAGGAGTCCATTTATTGCTTTCCTCAGCTTGACAAAGGACACCAGCATGTTCTCCTTGGCTAACCGTTTTCTCCAGTTACTCCAGTTTCCTCCCATATTGTGAAAACATGCCCTTAATGCTCCAATTAACCATAAAGTCTCCTGTATAACCGGTGTGTGGTCTGTTAAAGCAAATAACTACCAGGATCTCTGATGGGACCAATTGGCATTACAACAGTTTCATTACAAGTATCATGAATGATCAGCATACAGCACCCTTATTTACCTCTGCATGCGATTGAAAATGTTGCTGCTCAGCTGTTGGTTGAGATTTTTACAGAGGGTTATTGTCATTAATTTCATAGACCTGTTGTATTGCTACTGCATCAAGAATAGTGTTGCGTTCGAGAACTTCATGTCAGGGAGCTGGCTATTTATTAAAAGGGGACATAATTCTAAGAGTCTGCTGGGTTGGTGCCAGTTGGCGGCAGTGGAATTTGCTGTGGCGCCTAGTGTCAGCAATAAGGTGTCTAGTGGCGTGCAGTGGCTCAAACTGCCTCCCAACTGGCTCGTGGTGGCCCGTAAATTTAGTTTGTCGGCAAGAAAATTTCAAAATGTTTAAAATCTTCATCCACCAAGTAGAACCAAATGTCTCAAACAATCCGCCTGTTGGAATCCACTGGAATGTAATGGTGCGAGCCAAGTTGAGCCAATGATGCTAGGAGTCCACTGGGCCGGCGCCGGTTGGTGCCAGTTCGCACCAAAGATTATGTGATTGGCACATAGTGGCTTGCTGTGGCGGCGAATAATGGCAACATGCCGAGCGAACATTAATTCGGCGCCACAGCGAGCCACTATGCGCCAATCACATAATCTTTGGAGCGAACTGGCATCAACTGGCTCTGGCCCAGTGGACTCCTAGCATAATATGCTAATTTTTGGCCCTTTGTATTCAGATCTTGTATCTAGATATTCCAGAATCTTTCATAACTGTCTGTATTAATTGATTCTACCCACAGCCCGCCTCCCCGGGCACACCCGTATAAGGAAGTTACCAGCTGGATGGAGCTGGTGTCTTCTCACAAGGCTCACTGTGATGTCACAGTGTTAGGTGTTAGAAAAAACTCTCTGAAACCAGCATTCAGCATAGTTTAACACAAGAATACAACATTCTAACTACATTTATATGTCAGAAAAGTGGAAAAATGCTTAATAGGTCCCCGTTAAAGGTATATATCTGTAAATTCAGGATGGGGGCAAAAAAAGGAATAAACTGCATGAGAAAAGACACATTTTTAAGGGTACTGACAGGTATTGCTTTGTAGCGTTGATGGGTAAATTAAAAAGACACAGCGGTAAATCAGTAGCTTACTTTTTTTCAAAAGACAATGAGTCATCTCGGATGAACATACAAATTCACTCTCACTCTTGTTTTTTCGTCAAAAAAAACAAAATCGATGTTGTCACTGGCCATTCTGTAGAAAGCTATGAAGTGGCTCCCCCCTCCTGCCCCAATCCAATCATAAAGAAGTTTGACTTTAAGTATTGGACAACTACATCATCGTCCATCAGGAGTCTAATTAGGAGCCACCACTTCTGGGCCTTCTGTCATCGTCTTCTAGCTGGAGGAAAGCCAAAGGTGGCAGACATTGCTCCATTCAGCTCCTGATATTCCTGCTATACTACTATACTAAACAACTACATTTCTTGCTCTGCCTTAGTATTATATTCCACTTTCTCCCATTTTCTGCAGAGTTCCATTTTCTTGCTGCCCTCAGTCTCCGCTCGGGTGAAATTTGTCTCTTAAATTCCAAGATGAGACCCACACAATTCTAACAATAGCTAACCCTCTTGCTCTGCCTTAGCTCTGGACACAGCAGTATTACTGTATACTCCACAGTGTCCACTTTGCTGAATCACTCCTATTTTCATGCCTCCTCTTTGATGAATGAAAGTAGCTGAAGACAGCTTGAAAACTGTCAGGCATACCCATAGTCTCTTCAGTACTGCAGCGCTCCTGTTTTAGTTCTGCCTTCAGTCCTTTCTGAGTTCAAAATAATAAACACATGAGACACTTGTTAACATTAGCTTTCCGTGCCTTACGGGTGAAGGCCACAGCATTATACTCCATAGTCTCCACTATTTTTGCCACCCTCTTGGATAAAATAGTTATATTGTGAGAATTTGTATTGTTGGCATTTCTTGTTCCATCTGATGGGGTCACTATATGGCAACAATAGCAAAAACCTATTCCTCGACGTGAGGTCTGTTTTCTTGCTGCCCCCAATCTCCTTATTTGTCTCCTTATTGAGACTTAAATACAGGACATCTTTGTTTTCCATTTTATGTTTGTGTCTCTCATCTGACTTTATTCACGTACAAGTTAAACGTGAATGTTCAGTCCATTTTCTTTTGGCCCTCAATCTCCCCTTGGATAAAATGTTACTGAGAAGTAGGTACAGGAGATACAGTCATTCTCCTCCAGTATTTTCTTGCACTTTGTTCTGTTCAGTTGAACTTGTTTTCTTGGTGCCCTAAGTCTCTTCCTTTTTAAAAGTCATCCCTGTGCCTCCGCATGCTGAGAAGTAAATGCAGAGCCTCAGTCTCCTCCATTGCTGTTGTTTGTCGTTCATTGTCACCATGGCAACTACCAAAATCCCATTGTCCTTCAAGCTATACTCAAACCTGCAGTCCGTTTTGTTGCTGCCCTCAGTCTCCTGATGGATAAAATGTGTCTCTAAATGAGAAGTAAACACAGGAGACCATCATTCGCCATTATGTTCCGACGCATTTGTCCAATTCAACAGTTTTTTTCCAATGCACAGCTGCCGAGCCCCCTTAAGTACCACCAAGTCGGTACTATGTAGCGGAAAAGCGACGTGGGACTTGCTGTCTCCAGTGACTGTGAACTTTTTGTTCCCCAGCTGGCCCTGCAGTCACGGCTATGCGACAGGACCCGCATCGGGGAGTACCATGCCGGCACCGTGCGCTACACCCAAGCCGACCTGCTCGAGATGAGCGACGACGAGGACGATAAGGACAACACTCTCTTCTATGCGCCGCACATGACCCTGAAAGACCGAGGGCCCTGAGGGGGAGACAAAGGACGGCGAGGACTGACAAAGAAAAATGCGGCGGATTAGAAAGCAGGGAGGGAAAAAGAAGGTGGGGAGAGAATGGAAGGGAAGATTGGGGGGAAAGTCAGGCAGATAGAAGCCGGAGATGAGCTGTCAGGTTCCATTATTAATCCCCATCCTTTACTATTTAATATCCTAAAGACGCGCACATGCACATACTGAGCAGGGCTGCAATACTACAAGCGGAGCGCTAAAGATCCTCCTCGTGTTTAAAAAGGCTTCCGCTGCATCCCGAAGGTCTTAAAACATTCCTCATCACTGCCCCCTCGGCTCCTTCAATCTGCACTTTTGGCATACCACCAAGATGGAGGAGGGGGGAAAAAAAAGAAGAGAACCGCTGAAAGGCAATCATAACAAGGTGCTAGTTTAGCATTCAGAGCAATTACCTTTTCACCTCTCTGCAGGAGATGAGGAGAAAAGCAGGGCTTTTTTATGTGTGTGCTGGAACATGACCACTCTTCTTCCTGCTTATTTTCACTAAGGAGGTGATGCATAGCAGGAAATATGTGTGCGTTGGACAGTATTTGTTTCTGCCTTTTGTGTATTGTCACTTTCTGATAAAAAACATCTACGTAATGTTTTTTTTTCTTTTTTGACTAAGTATACGTGATTAACTATGAAAAAAAATTAATTGATTGTCATTCTGAACTCTTCTTTCCATGCCAACATCACGCTGACTTGCTATATAGCTAACGTCCCGAAGCTCATGTTATGTCCTCCATCATCAACAGCGCCTCTGCTGGTTGCTGTCTAGTAGTACACTCCATTTTGCCTCAATTGCTTCAAAACATCGCTAAAAAAATCATTTTTACGATCATTATTTTACGCTACTTTTGTCATTTTTTTAACGTTTTTTTTCTTACGAATTCCGATAAAGAAAGCTCCTCTGTTCATGTTCCTTCAGGCTTGTAACAAATGACATAGCACGGATAAACAACATGTTCGCAAAGTATGGCATTGACATTTTACAATACAATCACTGTCATTATAGGCTAATGGCTAACGTAGCCAACCCCGTTTTGACCCGAATGCATCAATCCGACTCAGCTTGGCCAAATTCGACCTTTATTTATGATTGGCAACAAACCCATAACGTTCAATCTGTATCCAACGGTATCGTCATATCAGCAATTTTTATATCTGGAGACGCTGATAACTAATCGTCATAAAATGAACATGCATGTTTTTTTATCAGTCAGAGGACAATACTATTGTTTACTTTTGTGCATAATCATGCAGTATTCTGTGAAAATGATATATCTCTATTTTCGTTGAGATCTCAACATGGGTCAAAATTGTTCTCGCATGCTTCATTTTTGATGAAGTTGCAACATTGAAAATACATTGTATATCCAGTATTATGTATAATGTAGAATGTCCTGTGAGATGTGGAGTGGAACTCTACGGTCATTCATTTCTTTGCTTTCCGTATAGATGAATGCACATGAGTGAGTTTGCAAAAAAAAAAAATTCTATAGTACAGTAACGTACTAAAGTATTATTGTTTACTTTTACACATAATGTTGTACACCTTTATACAGTCATTTCTCGTCTATTGCAGTTAATTGGGCCCAGACCCAACCCTGATTTCCATGAAGTAGAATTCCATTTTAATAAATGAAACATTTTTATACTTTATATACTATACTTTATACTCTAATATTCTTTGTTTACACAACATTGCTCAACTTTAATGCTCAGGCTATGCGTTCGCTACAGGGATACAAGAGACGGCCATGGCTTTAACTGTTAGCAAGCTAACTATTTGGCCTCCAATTAATTTACTGTGTTCTAAATTTAAGAAGGGGGTTAAAGCGGAGTGGGGTAAAAGGAATATCAAGCCAAAAAGTACCACTTCCACACCAACTTCTTCGTCGGATATGCCATTCCATGGCAGTGTGACTGTAATCTAATATGTGTAATATGTGTCAATAATGATGACTAGTTGCCAGAATACGATGTTTTGTCTTTGATAGCCCATAGTCAACCACAAAACAGCGATCAATGATTAAGTCATTCATTTTGGAAAAAAAAACACAATAGAGCAAATGAACAATGATCAAACCGTGATATTGCGAAGAACGACTGTATCTCCAAATTTCATAGAAGTCAACATGGGCTAAAATCATTTATTGACAATGTACAAAATTTGGAGATGCTTGTTTACGTTTTTTTTTCTATTGTACATGACAGTATTATTGTTTCCCTTGACGCATAGTATCCTATGCAAAGCATGAATCTCGAAATTTTGTTGTTTTTTTGCTTTTGTACCAACCAAGTTGTCCATCTGCTGTGTCCGACATTTTTTGTTCGCAGAACACAGGTCACAGTTTTATTCACATCACGATCTAATTTTGCGTGATTATAACAGTACGTGAGAGCTCAACGTGGCTCGAGAATTGTATCGCTCTCATTAATTGTAGTGAAGTTATGACATTTTTTTTGTTAAGGATTTCAGGTCAAAATCACTCAAAATTTGGAGGCGTATGTTTTTCCTATTGGGCAGAGACGATGGGTCTTTTTGAAAGATTTAGTGTTGTTTTAATATGTAAAAATGCTAGTGCTCTTTTATGTACTGTATTTATAATATGTATATTTAAATGTACATTTTATATTTATATGGTCCTAACCTGCTGCACAGCCTTGTGAACAACAAAAATATTTCACACACACACTTTTTCCCCCCCGAAGGTCCAAACAGGTAAATTATGGCAGAGGGCTAGCGCTGCTTAGCAACAGTCTCTGACAGTTCATCATCTCATGGCACGTGTCAGTGGCGCCATGAGATGTGATTGGCAGCATAATAGCGTCCATTTAAATTCAGCCTTGCCCAATTTCTTCTTGTTTACCATTTTTTTCAGCGGCCTGTGTGAAGTGACCGCTGTCAGTGGCCTCTCTTGACAAGTTGAACTAATGACCTGACACTTGACCCCCTTTTCACCCCCCCCAACCCCCAGAGCTGTTGAACTTTCCCGCCGGGTGTCAGTGACACCACAGTGCGACTGAGTTAGCACTTTAACGGCGCTTTGCCACCATCTTACACAAACACACACGCAGGCGTGCATCCCTTCCCTTATTTTTGGCAGCCTCGCTGGTTTGACTTGACTTGCACTCCATCAAATAAATGAGCAGCAGAGACATTTCATAACAAAGCAGCGCCTGGGTGTGTTTATTTCTCTTGCACGCTGATGCTTGCTTTGCAAAGGCTGCTCAACCGTGCATGTGGGTGATGTACCAGCAAGCCACCTTCAAAATTGAATAGAAAATACAAAAATCCCCGAAAAAAAAAAAAAGTCATAAGGTTTTGGGAAAAAGATATAACATTCTGAGGAAAAGTTGCAATGTTTAAAAATATATATATAATGTTAGTTTTAAAAAATTAAAAAGGATGTTATTGTTCACGAGAAAAAAAGCATAACGTCATGCAAATTAAGTCGTAATTTTCCGATGAAAAGTATGGTCAACCGTTTGGAAGAAAAAAGTTATCAGTTTAGGAGAATGAAGTCGTAGAGTTACGAGAAAAATGATTCATATGAAAAAAAGTTTCAATGTTACGAGAAAAAAGTAAAGAGAAAAATGTGACGATTACAAGAAAAAGTCATAAATCGAAGATGAGCCAGAAAGGCAAAATGAACATTAATTTTACGACAATGTCATGAGAAAACGGTCGAAATTCTGAAGAAAAAGTTCTATTCTAAGAGTGGCGTTGTTAAGGAAAAAAAGCTGTACAGTTGTGACAATAAACCCGTACGGAGAAAAAAGTCGTAATTTGAGAAAACAGTGGAAAACGTCAAAATATGATGAGAAACGTCATAATGTTTTTTAAGAAAAGTGGCCATGCTGGTTTTTTCATATGATGATGAGACAAAAATTGAATATTACATGACTCAAGTAGTAACTTTACATTATGTACTACCATGTTAATAAAATCGTAACATCATGAGAGAAAGTCCATATTACGAGGAAGTTGCAATTGCATTTTAACTTGATCTGCGACAATTAATCGTATTAATCAATTTGCCGATTAATTGACAACTATTTACATAATCTAGTAATCTTTTTTGACATTTAAATATGTAAATATCCTCTGATTTCAGCCTCTCCAAATGGGATTTCCTTAGTCATCCATGAAAGCAGACCTATCATATTTGTATTTTAGCCAAAACAAAATATTCACACATATCAGCTTTAACTTTAGAGAACAATATTTTTGTCTCTTTTTTGATATGTTGTGGACCCAAGCTAACTGTATGCGTTAGCTTCATATTAACTTGACCATCTATGGCCTACCCAATCACTCTACTATTTTAAAACAAGCTTCAGATTAATTGACAAAGAAAATAATCATGATTGTATTTTTGTGTACATTTATTGTCTTGCTGACGCCATTTTCAATATATTTTTTTTAATTATTTCATTATTATTATTTTTTTTGATCCTTTGTATTGAGTTATGATCTCCTATAGAGCAGCTACACACAATAGCCCGCACAGAATACTTTCTCGATCTTCCAGAATCTGCACCTAATCTGCACCAGAGAGCGTATCGCGCCTAAGGAAGCCGGCTCCTCTGTGACATCACAAGAGAACAGTTTTGCAACGCCCTCTGAAACAGAGTGTTTTAAAGTCATCCCAAACATCTTTCAGGGCTCACTTCCAAAAGCGCAAACCTCATCTGAAACTTAGGCATCGTTTAACACGAAAATACAACATTCTACATTCTACATTTATAGGTCAGAAAAGTAGGAAATATTCAAGAATATTCAAGCGACAAACCTGAAATTAAGTGTTTTTTTTAATTCAATTAATCTGAAAAATAATCGACCGATGAATGGATTTGAATAATCATGAGTTGCAGTCCTAATTTGAACATGCCTCACGGCCATTTGAATGGGGACGGCATTAAGATGCTTGCTCGGTGTTTGGTTTTAAATGACGGATATGAATTCCAGTTGCACCCTGCTGGTCGTCGTTGGTCTGTGCATATGCGAAACAGGATTTTGATTAAAGAAAGCAGAAAACCTGACTTTAGCTTTGCCCTCTAGCCAAAACAAAAGGACCCCATACAGATGCTTAAACATTTCAAGACCCGCACCATTGGAGCCGAGGAAATAAGCGAATTTCCCTGTCATGCGGGAAGAATTATTATTCCCCCCACCCCTGTCCCCTCCACTCCTCGGTATCGTTGCATGCTTCGTAATTGGATACAATTTAACAGCCGCGGCCCACGGGCATGTCGGCAGGCACGCGGCCTACTATTAGCTGTCCTCGACTCGCCAGCCTATCATTTGTCAGATCTCTGTTTGTGTGCTTCTGTATGCGTGCGTGTGTGTGTGTGTGTGTGTGTGTGTGTGTGTGTAGCAGCAGAAACCCCAGCCATTGTTGGAGTCCGGCCATTGACGCACAGAGGAGGGAGGAGGGAGGCCAGGCGGAACGGCGACAGCGGCAACAAAACAAGGTGGAGCTTTGTCACCTCGCAGCCATGGTGTGTGTCACGGGCCTGACGGCTGTTTGAGCGCCACCTGTTGTTTATTACAGCCCCGCCGTATTTATAGTGGTGCGGTCGCCAGCACGACCGCCCCCGTATATCCCTCATCACCGGCCGCTTTCGTTTTAATGGCGAGATCACAGGCGAACCGCCCGCACGCAATGATGTCTTCAAAGAGGAGCCCCCTCACATCAAATAGTTCAATTAGCTGCTTTGGCTGCAGGCTGTTTGCATTGAACTCCGTGAGGAGCTGCCCTTTGCAAAGCTAGCATAATCACCTCCGACGTTACGCACAAAACTGACGGCATTAAATCAGCCGGGCAAAAATGTACCATGTGTCACATGACTACTCGGCCTCAGACGCAATATGATTTACAGTATGTGACGTGTAGTCACACAAGTAGCCACAAAACTGCTAAATTGTCCCCATGACGACAAACATCGCAATATTACGAGAAAATTTTCATGTCGAAAAAAATGTTCTATGATAACGTGTCGAGAATTCATTTTCATAAGAAAGAATAAGAATCTGAAGAAAGCTGTAATATTATGTTGTTGAACTTGGAAAAAAGTCGTAATATCACGTGAAAAACGCTTTAACGCGACAAGAAAAAAGTCACAAGTTCATTCGAATGAAGTCGTAAAGTTACGCGAAAAAACGACAACGTTATATAATAGTATATATAGTCATTATGTAGCAAGAAAAGTTGAAAATAATAAAGCTATGTTCCGACGTTACAGCTAGCATAGGCTAGCATACCTCAGCAACCCTCGTGAGGACAAGCGGCGTAGAAAATGTTCCGACTTTAATCTTGTAAACATTCTGGCAAAACGTTGCATCTTTGTAACTATTGTAGCTAATATTTTTTTTTAAAAGTGCGAGAATTTTGACGGAATGTTATGGACATAAAATTATATTTGTATGGAACATTAAGAAGTAATTGTAAGAAAAATGTTTTTAATGTTTATTATTATACAAGACATGTTTTAAAAAGTGGTGAAAAATGTCGAAATAAAATCATAAAACATCTTCTATTTAAGTGTCATAAAGACGTTAAAAAAATAGCGGCTATTGTACAGATTGAAAATGTCGAGGAGCAACAGGTTTCAGGGTGGTGACGTCATCACACAACAACCAATCACAACCATCCTATTAACATCACTATCCCTATTATCATTCTAATGAGGACACGAGGTTGTGTGACGTCAGCGCGTGTCCTGCTTGCTGTGTGATAAGACCGAGCTAGCCTCTTTTACTTCCATCCTGGAAAGAGTTAAATTCATCACACACGCACACACACAGCCTGCCACCGCCCCAGATAACGGAGGGGCGCCTCGCCAGCCTGCCTCCGCTAATCGCAGTGGCGGGGGGAGGGATGGTGGAGGGGGGTGGTGGTGGTGGTGGTGGGGAGGACGGGGGGGGAGCGAAGCGCCGGCGGCCTCTCCTCACATCGCTGGGCTTTTTTATTGACGCGCGCGCGCGTGTGTGTGCACGCGTCAGCAGAGCGCTAAAGAGGTTTGTGTGTGAGGGGTGTGTGTGTGTAAGCCGAGTGCTAAAGACGGTGTGTATGTACGTGGAATACTGTGCGTGAATGTGTGTGCGCTATAGTGAGGTGTGTGTGTGTGTGTGTGTGTGCGTGCAGCAGAGCGCTAAAGAGAGGCTGTGTGTGTGTGTGCGTGTGTGTGTGTGTGAGAGAGAGAGAGCAGCGGAAAGCAGGCAGGGAGAGGCGGGGAGCTGCGAGGGTGGGTGGCGAGGTTATGAGCGGAACTCGACAGAGGCCGACAGACGCGAGGGGGGAGGAGGATGACGGAGGGGGGGGGGGGGGGGGGGGTGGTGTGCAGCGAGTCTTTCTTGTGCTGCGCTGAGAGAGCCGCCGCCGCCGCCACCACCGCGCCGCTCCTTCTCTGATAACGCTCGTTTGAAGCTCTTTTATCGCCGCGTTTCAAATAAGCACGACGCCGCTTTTTCCGACATCCTAAGGAGGCGCTTACGAACGACGAACTGTGCCACGTCAAGGTGCGATGATTGATTACGATGAAGACAGCGTGTTAAAGGCAGCGCTGAAAATAAAGTCGGAATGTTATGTGAAAATAAACTACGATTCCACGAGAATAAAGTCACGTTGTTGCAATAGAAAACGCTAATGTTACGAGAGTCCTTATGTTACGAAAATAAAGTTGTAACAGTTGTAACGCTCCGAGAATCTTAATGAGAATGTAATCTTATGAGAAGTCAACATTGCGCAAAAGTTGTAATGTTAGGAGAATTATCTTATGTGAGAATCTGTAATGTTGCGACAATAAAACGGTATGTTACGAACGAGTAGAAGCTGTAATGTAACATTCATTGAATAATGTATTTTACGAGAAAAATCTTTATTTGTATGAGAATAAAGCCGTTACATTACAAGAAAATCTGGAACGTTTTCGAGAACAAGGTCTGAATGCTACAAGCAACAACGCTGTATTGTCGGAAAGAGTCGTGTTACAAGAGTAAAGTCGTAATGTTACTGGAAAAAAAGTTGTTATCGCACAGGAATTAAGTCATAATGTTATCAGCAAAAAAAAGCTGTAATATTACATCGAAAATGTTATTTGACAAGAATAAAGTTATGTTACGAGAATAAAATCGTCACGTTCGTAGAAAAAAGTCATACTCTTACGAGAATTAAGTCGTAATGATACCCGAAAAACATTATGACATTATTACATTATGACAATAGCATTGTAGTGTTTGTAATGTAACTCGAGAAAAGTTATGTTACAAGAATAAAACCACAGTGTCCTTAGCAACGTAATGTTTCGAGAATAAAGTCTGACTGTTACAAGCAACAACACTGTAATGTCAGATGAAAAAAGTAGCGTTACAAGAGGAAAGTCGTAATGTTACTGGGAAAAAAAGTCGTTATCGCACGAGTTAGCTTACGAGAATTAAATCAAAGTGTTCTGTTACAAGTAACAACGCTGAAATGTCAGATGAAAAAAGTATCGTTACAAGAGGAAAGTCGTAATGTTACTGGGAAAAAAGTCGTTATCGCACGAGTTAGCTTACGAGAATTAAATCAAAGTGTTCTGTTACAAGTAACAACGCTGAAATGTCAGATGAAAAAAGTAGCGTTCCAAGAGGAAAGTCGTAATGTTACTGGGAAAAAAGTCGTTATCGCACGAGCTAGCTTACGAGAATTAAATCAAAGTGTTCTGTAACTGGTAACAACTCTGAAATGTCAGATGAAAAAAATAGTGTTACAAGAGGAAAGTCATAATGTTACTGGGGAAAAAGTCGTTATCGCACGAGTTAGCTTACGAGAATTAAATCAAAGTGTTCTGTTACAAGTAACAACGTTGAAATGTCAGATGAAAAAAGTAGCGTTACAAGAGGAAAGTCGTAATGTTACTGGGAAAAAAAGTCGTTATCGCACGAGTTAGCTTACGAGAATTAAATCAAAGTGTTCTGTTACAAGTAACAACGCTGAAATGTCAGATGAAAATAGTCGCGTTACAAGAGTAAAGTTGTAATGTAACATGGAAAAAGTCGTTATCCCACGAGAATTTAGTCATGTTATCAGCAAAAAAAAGCTGTAATATTACATAAAAATCATTATGCCACAAGAATAAAGTTATGTTACGAAAATAAAATCGTAATGTTCATAGGGAAAAGTCATAATGTTATGAGAATGAAGTCGTAATTTCACGTTACTCAAAAAAGTTACTTTACGAGAATAAAATCTTAGTGTTCTTCCGAACGTAACCTTTCAAGAATAAAGTCATGTTACAGGAATAAAGTCATAATCTTACTGAGAAAAAAGTCGTTATCGCAAAGGAATTAAGTCGGAATGTTATCAGCAAAAAAAATTAATATTACATCAAAATCTTGATGTCACAAAAATAAAGTTATGTTACCGGAATAAAATCGTAATGTTGGTAGGAAAAAGTCGTAATGTTACTTGAAAAAAGCTTCATTAGGTGGATCAAATTGTAGTGTTCGCTGGAAAAAGTCGTAATGTTTTTTCATAATATTCAGAGTAATATCGTAATTTTACGAGAAAAAAAAATAGTGAAGTTCCGATAAAACAACCGCATGTTTACGGCTGAAGTCAGCATCAGCGCCACTAATTATGATCCCTGCACGTGGAGATGTGCAGATTAATGGCGTGTTCGTCCTCCTTGATTGATTGCATGGATGAACCAATAGCAGTTTATTGATTACATCCTAATCTATAGGCCCCTCTCGCGCTCTCTCTCTCTCACTCTCTCATTGGCTGGGAGCCTCGCTCACCCCGCCAAGCCTGCCTGTAATTATCCCCGGCGAGGCAGCGCTAACTCAGCGTGGTCGCGCCTGTGGGGAACGACCGCTTAGCTTCACACCGGAGGAAGGTGGGGTGATGCGGGGGCGGTGCGCTAATGTGTGCACGTGTGGAGATGAAGAAGAAAAAAAAAAAAAAAGAGAGGAAGTGGTCGCTGTTGTTGTTTTTTCCTCAGCATGTCCTTTCACCAACCACCAAGCTGAGCCAGGGAAGCTAATTAACGTCCATTAATGACTTGAAAGCAAAGCTAAGCAGTCATGTCACCTCCCAAAAGACATAGTGGACAAGGTCAAAGGTCAGTAAATGCTCCTTTTCACCCGTCTTTCAACATTTAGGGATTATTGTCCTCTGTCTTATAGTGGACACAATATAGCTAAGCTCAGAGGTCAAATTGCACTAACTGATATTTAACAATTGATTCTTATTGTGCTCTCTTTGCCAAGAACCCTATTGTTTTTGACTTACATTACACACAAGATGACATAAGACAAGTTAAAAAATGATCGGTTACGCCTTTTCAACGTTACTTGGTCGTAAAGTGGACCTATTATTCTCATTTTCGGCCCTTTGTATTGTGTTGTGAACTACTATAGAGCAGCTACACACAATAACCTGCACAGAAAGCTTTCTAGATCTGTAACTCTGCCACCTTTATTATTATTATTATTATAGATCTTCCAGAATCTACACCCATTCCAGCTGTATTTCCTTGGATTTCTAGAAAATCTGTTTTAATTTATTTCACACTTTCCGCTGCTGTGATTGGTCCAGCTCAGCTTGTACAGCAAAGAGCTTCTACCCGGGAACGCCAATATAAGGACGTCTGTGTCACTGTGATGTCACAGTGAGACATAAGACAAGTTAAAAAATGATCAGTTACGCCTTTTCAACGTTACTTGGTCGTAAAGTGGACCTATTATTCTCATTTCCGGCCCTTTGTATTGTGTTGTGGACTCCTATAGAGCAGCTACACACAATAACCTGCACAGAAAGCTTTCTAGATCTGTAACTCTGCCACCCTTCCCATCTTCAAATCCAAACTCAAAACTCATCTGTTCAAACTAGCTTACTCCCTCTAACTGCATCACATGCCCCCCCCCCATTTATTGTATGTTCTTATTTATTGTTTGTTATCTTTTATCTTGTATTTTATATCTTTTGTACAGCGACCTTGGGTGTCCTGAAAGGCGCTTTGAAATAAAATGTATTATTATTATTATTATAGATGGGCGGCACGGCGGTCTAGTGGTTAGCGCGCAGACCTCACAGCTAGGAGACTTGGGTTCAATTCCACCCTCGGCCATCTCTGTGTGGAGTTTGCAAGTTCTCCCCGTGGGTTTTCTCCGGGGACTCCGGTTTCCTCCCACATTCCAAATACATGCTAGGTTAATTGGCCACTCCAAATTGTCCATAAGTATGAATGTGAGTGTGAATGGTTGTTTGTCTATATGTGCCCTGTGATTGGCTGGCGACCAGTCCAGGGTGTACCCCGCCTCTCGCCCAAAGACAGCTGGGATAGGCTCCAGCACTCCCCGCGACCCTCGTGAGGAAAAAGCGGTAGAAAATGAATGAATGAATGAATGAATTATTATAGATCTTCCAGAATCTACACCTATTCCAGCTGTATTTCCTTGGATTTCTAGAAAATCTGTTTTAGTTTATTTCACACTTTCCGCTGCTGTGATTGGTCCCACTCGGCTTGTACAGCAAAGAGCTTTTACCCGGGAACGCCCATATAAGGACGTCTGTCTCACTGTGATGTCACAGTGAGCCGGTGTTAGAAAAAAGGTGCCATTCAGAGCCATTTTTCAGGGCTCCCTGGTTTAACACGATAATACTATTCATTGTAAAAAAAATGTATAGGTCAAAGAAACAAAGGTCCCCTTTAAGATAAAAACAAATTGGTAAAGAATGAAATGAAAATAAAGGTCAGATGTTAAATCTTGTTCAAGGTCACCTCTGAGACTGTGTCCCGCCGTCTCGGTGACATACGTCTGTAGTGAGTTAGAAGAAAGCCAAAGGAGGCTTTGTTGATCCGGTCCACGCAGAGAGAGGCCTTGGTGCGTCGCTTTTGCGCTCGTGTGAGTTGCACTAAGCGATCCATAACAATCTGCAGGTGGATGGCGCTGATTAGTCCCGGCTGCTGCGGCCTGACCTGCGTGCAAAGAGCTTCCTGCAATCTGAGCCTGCTGCCTGGCTCGCTCTGTGTGTGTGTGTGTGTGTGTGTGTGGTGTCGTGTTGGCAGGCAGCCCTTCCTGAATGTGTGTCAGACTGTGTGCGTTTGTGTGTGTGTGTGTGTTTTTGAGGACAGCATGCGTATATTTACCAAAGGGGTGTTTTTGTGCGAGCCAGTCCAGCGCTCCAGTCTGATTGCAGCAGCAGATGGCGGAATCGCTGCGACCTCCCAGGGCGCCGCTCCTTCGCCGGGGTGCACGCACCCCCGCCCTCTTTCTCCCCCGTCTATATCACGGTGCATTGCTCTTTACAACACCTGAATCCGTGAGAGGAGGACACATGTGCGGCGGAGATGATGGGGGGGGATGGGGGGATGGGGACGGACGGTGGGTTTTTAAGTGCATTCCTCCTCGCCGCTCTCCGGCTCAAAAGACACGTGCGGGCTTTTTGAAAACCGCCGACGGTCGCTCACGGTCGTAAAAAGCGCAGCTGTTGATGCGTCTCCGTCCAGCTCTCGGCAAAGGTGTTTTTTTTTTTCCTTTTTTCTGTCTTTTTGCTTGTGTTTCACCGCACAAAGCCGCAGTCATTCTATAATCCAGTTTTCCAGTGAGTAATGGTTTGCCTCTATGGTGCAGTATTCTCCAGGGGGCCTGAACCAGGACCAGGAGGGCTTTGCCCAGAGGTCAAAATGTAAAAAGATCTGCTGAAAACAGAAGTCTCCTGGGATTTTAGCTCTAAAAGGAAGCGTGATGACAGCAGAAAGACATCTTTTTATCGGTGACGTCATGGTTTTTTGCTGTTTTGAGAAAATAACGGAACATACTAGTACCATCTACTCAGACAGAAACAACACTGTAAACCGGGGGTCTCAAAGTCAGTTTACCTGGGGGCTACTGGAGCTAGGGTCTGGGCAAGGCTGGGCCGCATCAGGTTTTCCAAAAAAAAACAAACGCATTTATTAAAAACAGAAAAATATACAAACTTTTTCAGTGCTTTGGTTCCGATTTTCTACAATAAAAGCTCTGATAAAACATTCCACTATTTTTATTTTTCTGCACAAAATAAGATGAAAAATAAATAAACAATCAAGAATAAAGAAAATCAATCAATCAGTAATAAATAAATATAATAATAATAAAACAGCAAATAATAAAAACTTAAGAAACCACATATAGTTAGTGGGTAGACAAATTATTTTTTTCAGATTAAAATGAACAAAGCATTATTAGAGCCCTGTAGACATGACAAAACACGACTATAGTCACATTTATACTTTTTTTTTATTTACAACATATCGCGCAACTGCAGGGTCTTGAGACACATGCTAACTCGCAAACTGGAGAGCTAGCGACCTAAACCTAGCCTTCAAGTTATTTCCTTTAAACTTAAATAGCCAAAAACTTACCACTTCCACACGGATAGGGAGGATAACTATTAACAATTATTTAACCTTTAACATGAACATTAATCAAACATAATTTTTTTTCTGGGTACATGATACCATACAGCATCCATATCAAACTTGTGCGGGCCGCACTAAAATTCAACTTTCATATCAAGGCGGGGGCCTCAAACTAGTGTCCGAGGCTGGTCCCTTCACCTGAACTTCAACCACCCTCTTTAAGGTAGTCCCAAAGACATGAGGTACCAACAAGGTTTTGGTTGCCAGATCATTCAACCACACAACTGTGGTAAAAGAGGTCCTTACACCTGAGCCCCCCTTCTACCCACGAGTCTCACGAGTGGACTTGGGGACCGGACTATAAAACCCTAAAGATCTAACTGTGGAAACAACAAAAGTCTCACCCAGATCTACCACAGTATTTCAGTTTCCTGCTTATGTTTGGGGTTTCTTCTAAGTGGTCTGCAGATGATTCTCAAATTCCTGACACCATATATGAACTGAATGTGCCAAAGAAACGAGGGTAGTTGTTTCTCGTCACCATGGATCCCCTACCGAGACCAGAGCCTCCCTGCTAGCCATTCCCCTTTTCGAACCACCTGTAGCAAAAGGAACAAGTAGTACCCTCAACATGTAAATGGACCTACACCTAAGAATAATTTTCATGGACTTGATTATACGTCCAACCCTGAAGATCCAGGTTCAGTGGCATGGCTGCAACCACTGCATCTGAAAACGACACCACAAACACCTGTGACAAATTAACACTCAGGGTTTTTGCATGTGTAAAAAGTCGGTGCAAAGGGAAGCGGGGACGAGGTCCAACATGACTGAGTGTGAAGACACCTTGCCAAGGGCCTGAAGATGGTGCCAAACTTTGAACCGCGTGAAGGGCTGCTTTGGCTTCAAGTATCTAGACGGAAAGAAAAAACATCCTTCTGAACTCTTTCCTTGGAGCTTCCAAGTTTTGGACTATTTGGCCGATCAAAGCATATTTTTGAAGTGAAAACTCTGACTGTCACCATCGGTAAAGCGAAATAAAAAGAAAGGAATGACGCTGTTAAACAACACTTTGTCCACACCAGGTCAGCATTTTTACAACCCCTAAAAATGGCCTCCAGGATCCATAAATCTCAAAAACATAAACAAAAAAAAAACGGATCTTGTGTTTCACAGTGAACGACAACGTTGTTGTGTGCATGGCTACACTGTAGATGTGCAGCACTTGTTTGTGCAGACATTGCTAACCATCCGTGACTGTAAATGTCACACGACGTGACTATTCTTCTTGCACGAGAGGGACAATTTATGACCGGACGTGAGGAAAAGGAGGTAAGTGTTTCATTGCTGAATTTTATCGGGAAAATAATTCATTTTGACACGTGATTTGCTATTTTCAAAAAAGTAGATTCATAAAATGTGTGACTTTCATACTTTCACACTTATTGTGTTATTCGTATTCATTCGAAAACCAAAGAAATCAAGACGTTTTCGTTTGGATGAAAGTCAGAAATTATAAAATACTTTACCGTTTTGACCTGAAAACCGTTCTGTGCGCCTGAAAGATTTCCTGGTTGTGTTTCCACCTATTATCCTTACAGTACGTACTGATGTCAAGTGGCTACATTGGATATTTTACGTCAAATTATTATGATGTCCAATTATGAACACATTACAGCAGGGGTCTCAAACTCAATTTACCTGGGGGGCCACTGGGGCGAAGGTCTGGGTGAGGCTGGGCCGCATCAGGTTTTAAAAAAACAGCAACAAAAAAAAAACGCATTTATTTATTAAAAACAGAAAAAAATAAGATTAAAAAAACTGTCTTCAATAAAATAAGATGAAAAAATAAATACATCAAAATAAAGAAAATAAATAAATCAAACAAAAAAACGCATTTATTAAAAACAGAAAAAATTAAGATAAAACAATCTTCAATAAAATAAGATGAAAAATAAATACATCAAAATATAGAAAATCAATCAATATAAATCAATAAATCAAACAAAAAATGCATTTATTTATTAAAAACAGGAAAAATTAAGATAAAAAAACTCTTCAATAAAATAAGATGAAAAAATAAATACATCAAAATAAAGAAAATCAATAAAAATCAATAAATCAAACAAAAAAAACGCATTTATTAAAAACAGAAAAAATTAAGATAACAAAACAATCTTCAATAAAATAAGATGAAAAATAAATACATCAAAATATAGAAAATCAATCAATATAAATCAATAAATCAAACAAAAAACGCATTTATTTATTAAAAACAGAAAAAATAAGATAAAAAACTGTCTTCAATAAAATAAGATGATAACATAAATAAATCAAAATAAAGAAAATAAATCAATCCGTAATAAATAAATAAATAAATGAAACCACATATAGTTGGTGGGTAGACAATTTTTTTTTCAGATTCAAATGAACAATATTAACAGTTATTTAACCTTTAACATGAACATTAATGAAACTTAACCATTTCACCCAATTAGCAAATTAGCATCATTACATCTGGGCGCAGCGTCGTAACTTGCAAAATCGCGTCAAAATCCGGGTACATGATACCATGCAGCATCCATATCAAACTTGCGCGGTTAAACTTTCATATCCAAGTGGGGGCCTCAAACTAGCATCCCGTGGGCCGCATTTTGCCTGCGGGCCGCAAGTTTGAGACCCTTGCATTACAGTTTTCGGATAAGACACCGGATAGCAAACAGTTACTTAAGTAGAAAGGTTCTCCCACAATGCAACACTCAAAGAACCTGATTAATGTGGTTTGCGAAAGAAACGCCAGCTAGCCTAGCCTAGCATAGATCTCCTTTTCCCTTGTTCTTATGTAGAAGGCTAGAAGGCTACACGTTTTCATTACTAGCGTATTTAATCAGACATTTTAAAGTTTTGCGGTCCGACAAAGTTGACTGTGTTTGTATTTAAAATGACGAAGAAAACGTAGTTTTTGTTTTTTTCCGGCTTTTTCCTGATTACGGAGTTTTTTGATCCGCATACTGATTTTGGCTTGAACACTTCCGGATGCCCTTCCTGATGAATACCAATGATGGAGATTCGAACCCGGGGCGTTTGCTCTCAGTAGTGGTTACATTTCACAGTGAAAATCTCAGTTTCATTGAAACACTTTGTCAAGCACATGAATGATTTTGGAATCTTGGAATATGATTTTCCCCAAAGGATAGTATCTTTGGAACAAAAACAGCAAAAACATGGCACAGTTGAGCTAATGTGACATTGCCAACTACTGGCCTGGCATGCACACTACAACATTTGGTGTCATTTTTGAGAATGTGTGTTATCTGTATGTGAAATGTTTTTTTAAAATGCAAAATGTGGGTTTTGTTCGCTAATCGTCTCTTCTTGCGCAGATCATTTTACGTTTCTACAAAATAAACTTCTGGACAATTTGCCCTTGGCTTTGCTGCCTTCTTCTTTTCTTTTGTTGCACACGTGAGAGGAGAGCGCTGTGTGGATCTGCTGCTGCTGCTGCAACTCCTACTTTCCACAGCTGTGGCAAAAAAAAAAAGCAGCCACAGCCCTCCGTTTGCCAAGTCTTCCTCTTTTCCGACTCCTACTCTGCTCCTGTCTGTCTCTCCGAGAGCCTGTCTCTCTGCTCCACCAACATGCATCCACATCATGCGCACACACCTCAGGCTTCATCCTCCTCCTCCTCCTCCTTCTTCACTTGACATGGGAGCCTTAACAGATGTGCCCCAGCCTTGAGCGGACACCCCCCCACCACCCCACGTCCACCCCACCCCCCCACTCCTCGTCTCCGTTGCCTCATGCTTCACAGATCTGCCGGCTTGGAAAAACACTAAAGTGACACTTTATTTGGATACCGTGGTCTCAATTATGGACCAAAAAAAGCTAAAAAAAAAAAAAAGTCGACTGGATCATCTGGAAGCCTTGCTCACTGGCTATGCCAGTCCAGGTCATCAAACATGGGGCCACGTTTTGAACCATTAGTCCAACACTTGTTCATGGCGGCACCAATTATACCCCTTGTTCCGTGGAATGGTACCTACTGCTCAGTTGTTCATTGGTTGAGAAGATTCGTTGTTTTAGTAATGAGGACACACATGGAGAATCGCTAATGCTAATTCTAACATTAGCTTACCTTGTTGCTGTGCCTTAGTTCTAAATGCCGCACAAATGTACTCCACAGTCTCCACTTGGCTGCAGTTTTGCATTTAACTGCCGTCACTCTTGTTGCCCTTGTTTTTGTTTTCTAAAAGAGCACAGCCATATTTACCATCAGTTATAATGTATTTGTCTTACTGTTTGGCACGGCAGTCGAGTGGTTAGCGCGCAGACCTCACAGCTCAGAGACCAGGGTTCAATTCCACCCTCGACCATCTCTGTGTGGAGTTTGCATGTTCTCCTTGTGCATGCGTGGGTTTTTTCTCCGGGTACTCCGGTTTCCTCCCACATTCCAAAAAAAACATGCTAGGTTAATTGGTGACTCCAAATTGTCCACAGGTATGAATGTGAGTGTGAATGGTTGTTTGTCTATATGTGCCCTGTGATTGGCTGGCAACCAGTCCAGGGTGTACCCCGCCTCTTGCCCAAAGACAGTTGGGATAGGCTCGTGAGGAAAAGCGGTAGAAAATGAATGAATGTTTACTACTGGAAAAGCCCATTGAAACAATAAAGGCACAGTATAGAGACATAACATCAGGGACGCCGCCAGGGACCCATAGAATCGTCCTAACTGCCGCCCCCCCATACTGTACCCAAGACCCAACACATGAGCCGTATTTCTTAATAGAGGTCAGGTATTCATTGAACAATATGTTACCTACTGTGGTTGTACTACAGTGAGATTTGTTTCTCATATATAGGTTTCCTAATTTAGCCACATGTAATGGGAAAAATATTATAAATATGGCTAATTTTCAGAATAAAAACTATTTTCATTTCAAAACTGTACAACATATACAAAAAAAAGTCATAACTTCTGACTTTTTAAAGTGTATATAAAGTGTAAAATCATTAAATGTTTCATTTGACTTCAAGTTTGAACGCTACTAAGTTGAATTTGCTGCCTTTTCTCCGCCTATTGCTGTTTTCCAGTTTCCAGTGTATGTGCTATCTGTTTGCGTGTGTCTGCTCTGTGTGTGTGCGTGTGTGTAGGCTTATGCTAATTGCGGTCTCCCGACTGGCCTTCTGGGTAGAGTCTGCGCGAGTGGGAGTGGAGAGCGAGTCGCTCGGTCTCGGCAGCATTCACCCACTCAGCGCGGCGGCGGCGGCGGCAGCGGCGGCACTCCCCGTACGAACCTCCCACCAGCGGACCGACTAAGCAAATCAAACGGCGCATCGAACTCACAACCGACCGCCTGGGCTACCGTTGTTATAGTTCCCGACCGACCTCCTCCTTTCCCGGCTTCTTTGTCGTCTTCTTCTTCGGCAGATAGAGGAACCACGCGAGGCGGAACTACCCTGTCGCGAGCCCCCCCCTTAAGCTAATAGCCAGCCATTACGAGACCAGACGACACGACGACCGGCTATGGAGTGACGGAGAGCGGCCGCGAGAAGAGCGGAGGAGGACGGCGTGCTCCGTTCGAAGCCAACATGGCGCTCGTGCTCTTTCGAGCTTCGGCCGAGCTGAGTTGATTTTTCCCCGGACTTCGCCACCTGTATCTCCCCTCGGTGGACCGACACTCGGATTCTAAACGCGAAACTGGCTTCGTTTTCTTGAAGAAATAAGGATGACTTTCCTTTAGAGTGGATAACCCCTTCGACACTTTTTTGTGTTTAAAACTTGGCAAAAGAGGACAAAAAACGACACAAGTTGGCTGGAAGTGACGCCGAATTATCCAGGTGAGATAAAAGACTCAATTTATTATAATATTGTTAGCTTTTTGTTGTTGTTAAACGTCCCACATTGTTGTGTTGTTTGAAATTGTAAAAACAAAAAAAACGAGCGCCGCTAAAGTGACCCCATCCAAAGCACAAGAAGTGGGTTTTTTGGCCGTGGTGGTGGTGGTGGTGGTGCGGGCCACTTCTAAGAATAGCGCAGAGGGTGGTCTTTGTGTGCTTTCAGCGGGGCAATGCTATGATAAATAACGCGCACACAGGCAGGCAAGATGGGTCCCGTCCGACCGTGAGCTTGGCCTCTTCTCCCCAGGGGGTGTCCTGTCATCTGGACCCCGGGCAAGAGTGAGTGAGAGCGGGATAGAGTGTGCGAGGAGTGTCGGCGCCGTCCTCCTCCTCCTCCTCCTCCACCACCGTGAATAAATTCAGTGTTTTCACACTCGTGTCGTGTGACTAAGTCTTCAGTGTGTGTGTGTGTGTGGGAAGGGGGATTGTGTGCGTGGTGCGTGTGTACGTGCGCGCACACGGAGCTCCAACCGCTAAACAAGGTTACGGAAGCCAGCAAGCCTCGCCCTGCCAAAAAAAAAAAAAAAAGGAGAGACATGGTTCAGTTGGAGGACATTCCCGCAAAGTATGTGTGTGCGTGGGTGCGTGTGTGGGGCTGCGACACCTGAGGGTGTGCGTGAATGTTAGCGTGTGTGTTTTGTTTGGACAAGAGTGGACGTTGATCGCAGCTTTCGTCAGCCTCAAAGCTGTTGGGGAAATGTGCGTGACAGTGGGGTCCACGCGTGGAATTGCCTACACAACTCAAAACACACGCATGTTGCCCAAATCAAAGTCTGGCAGGTGTATTCATTGATGTGTGCCCACCCATCCCCAGTTGCGGGTCCTCCACCCTGGAAGGTTTTGTTGGGAAAAAACTGGTCTATTTTTGTCCAGATCACTTAATTGCCTGCTTGAGCTTTTACCCCCCCCCCCCCCCCCCCCATCAGGATGTTTTGTTTTGGCACACAAGCGAAGGCGGTTCCCACGGGGGCCGTCATCTACAAGCAACGAACTAGCTCAAGAAAAAACAACAACAAAACTCCAATAAAAGTGTTGCGTCTCGGCGCTCCAAAATGGATGGAGCGCCCCCCCCCCCCAGGTCCCCCCAATTGTTCCCACTTCTCGTCCTGCTGCCTAGCGCCTTCTGTCCTGGAGCCACCCGGGCACTAATTAGGGGGACGCTCTCTTAGGACGATCGATGCGCCTCGTATTGGCTGGCTCCAGCTCATTAACGAGCTTAGTGAGGGAGGCGGCCATAAGAGCGGCAAGCCGCCCCCCCTCCCCCCACCACCAACCCCCACACTCTTACGACGTTAGCAACCAATCTACGTCGGACCGTAGAGAGCTGTAAATGCACGCGTCTGCTGCTGTATGGGGCAGCTTTGGGATCGCCGGGGGCCTTGTGCTGGGACCTCTCCTTTTTATGAGAGGGGAGGATTAAGTGATGGATGGCAGGGGGGAGTAAAAAAGGGAGGGTAGGGGGTGGAGGAGCAGGCGTCAGGGGGCTCTGACACATGAATAAAAGGTTAAATGTGCTTAAAGCAAACCTCAACTTCAGCGGGGAGATCGTAAACAGCGGGGCTACGCAAAGCAAGCCTGCTTTCTGACGCAGGAGGCCAACAAAACGTTCAGGGTTGTATGTCGGCTTAAATTCCGATTTTGGGAAAGTCACGATAGAAAGTGTCTGGAATGATGACGGGACAGAGATCAACAAAATGGGCGGTAGAAACGGCACTTTCACTGAATGGACTATGACGCCAGCCAGGAAAGAAATTATACAAAACTTCGAATTTCTTACATGAACGTTTTCTTTTAACCATAACGACGGGAAAATCGGAAATCTTCAAAAACTTGGACTGAGTCAGCATCAGGTTTCACGTAACAGAAGACGCTATCTCATCATATGGCTAGCGTCGTGATGTCAAACGTTGAAAACATTGCGAATCTTAAACTGTTTTCGTTAAACACAATCAAACCTTAGTTTTCACAAAAAGAGCACGGTCACTAAAGCGTTTTCCGCAAATCTGGTCCAGAAGATGATGAATGAAACTGCCTCCGATGTTTTTGTTACATTGATAATACCACAATATCACGTATGAGTGGGATGGGATTGTTTTGCATTCTTAATGAGGTGTGGAGTGGCCATTTTGGAACAGCCACTAAAGTTAACAAGTATGTTAGCTCCTTCCAGTAAAAGGTTAACCATGGGTGCAGTTTGGCAAGGGCAAGGTTAACACAAACCGATATTACCTCGACTAATCTCTTTGGCAGTCCAGCCGTCTGGTGAGATATTATGTGTTTATTATTACGTTTACGGCCAAGTCTCAACTCCAACTCCTGACTTAAACGCGGTCTGCCATCTTGCTCCGCGTCCTTGGTTTTGGCCTGGCCGACTGTTGCTAGCCAAAGTGTAGGTCATCTGCAGCTACTAAAATAATCTGCTTTTCAAATGTCTCATTCCGTCCATAACTCGACAAACTCTTGAAGCCGAGCTAGGCCGTCAGTGTTTTTTTTTGCTTGTTGGACCATACCAGGATTGTCAACGCACAAAAAAAAAATACTTGGCATTATGCACGCTGCTTATTTATAGTGCAACTGTCATTTTCCACTGAGCGGCCAGTGTGGCGGCTGATGTGATTTCCAGGTGTTGGAACAAGGAGGGCGGCGAGAAGCGTGGGTGTCCAGGGTTGCTGTCTCTTCATGCCACACGATTTCCTCCAAAAATGACGCGTCACGGCTGCTAGTTGTCAAAATGTGTGCTTTCCAGGTGTTTCACGCCCCCTCCTCCTCACAGCTAAAGTAGTTTCATTATGTGCTAATTCAATTAGCACAACTGACTTCTATTAATTATAAAAATGCAATCACGCGTCTGAGCCTTATCTTTCCACATTAATTCAAATGAGCATATTTTCAGTCAGCTGAAAGGGGGGGAGCACAGAGAGTGTTTATTTTTCTGCTCTACTTTAGACAATAGTTTGTATTGAGTGTTTTATAGCTGAGCGATACGGGACGGCGATTGTGTCAACGCTGTGCCGTTTAGCGACAACCGTGCCCACCCCCCATTTTAAAGCAATTAACCTTCTGTTTGTCCGCTTTTCTAATCTGGAATCAATAGGGGCCACGCACGGAATAGCTCCCTCTGATTGAGCACATCAATAAAAGCGGCGCTTTGGCACCACTCTGCAAAGAAGGCAGGAATGGTGGCGGGGGGTGGGAATTAATAAAATCCCGAAAAGGACGGTGTTGTGTTTCATGTCTCTTGTTGGAGACGCATGGTCTGTCTTTCCGCTGTCACGCCTGGACGGAAGACAACAGGCTCGCTGCTGCCGAGGCGGCCGGCGTGTGAACAAAAGCCGAGGCGGAGAGATCGGTTTTCCAGGCGCCGGCGCGCAGCTCCCGGAGGAGACGTCACGCTTTGATTGAAGCTATGCTCCGTGCCGGCCTCTCGGGACCTCGCCATGAAACGGGAGAGCGGCCGCCCTTCTACATCATCCCTCCCTCCCCCACCCTCCCTCTTTCGCTCTTTTCTCGCCTCGCTCCACAAAGCTTTTTGTTTCCACGCGATCTGGAGCGCTCGGAGCACTTCCCCACAGAGATGTGACGGCCGCCTCTCCTCCCTCCCCCTCCCCCTCCTCCTCCTCTGGGGGGCTGGTGGTGTCGCTCAGCCCCCCCTCCCCGTCCCCCCCGAGAGCCAGACGGGCCTCACACATGATGGCACGTGTTCCTGTGGTCTCTGCCAGTGTCCTTCCCGGAGAATTTTTTTTCTCGTCCCTACAGGCTTTTTTTTTACGAGTTCACAGACCATAATCAGGTGCGTTAGTCTTAAGTGACCTTGCTCCGGCTGGTCGCGCAATTGATCCGGTGGCGGCATCGGCAAGGACGTGTCGTCGTGCCTCGATTTCCCTCTAAAGCGCTGTCTTGGTGGGGCCTAGTTTTTAATTTTAGCAGCAGGAGCCTCGGGCATCTATATTCCTGACGTAATCCTGCATGCGCACGGCGGAGTGTTGGCTGCTAGCCCGCAGTCTGCACACAGCAGGAGCGTGTATTGCCTTGGTGAACATTTCCACCTGACTTGGGCTGCATGCAAAGCTCCCACCGACTACACATTATTAGCCTTCTGTGCACCAAGCCGTACTGTTTGGTTCAGTTCGACATTGTTTGTGAAATGTCCCACTTTCATTAGCCACTGTTGCCCATCCATTTTTAAGAGCAAACCGTTGCTTGACCAGTATCAGCATGCATTCATGAGGCCAATCTACCCAAGGTGGGACGATGCCCCCTTCGTACTGGGCCCTTTGCGATTGTTTATGCAGGACAACAGTGTAGTTTTGGTCGCTCATTTACATAACATCGTTGTGGCGCCACAAACATGGGAAAACCGGTCTTAAATGGATGAGTTTCCTAATTTTTGCTGGTTTTTCTCATCTATGCAATATGTTTTCCAATTGCGAATGAGAACAAACAAAACCATTGCATTGCGTAAATAGGCTAGCAGTAAAACTTCTAGCAGGTGACCTGAGGTTTTCACTTTGTATCTTCTTCATTTTATCCACGCTCCTTTTGTCCATACAAATATCTTTATATGATCCGATTAGCCTTTTTTCCTCAACAATAAATTGATGTTGCATTATCTAGTTGTGTTAGCAAGACTATGAGAAATATGTTTTGTATGTAAAATACAGTTTTGGTCAGACTTACCGAACAAGCCGCTGTTATGGTGTCATGCTACTTACATAGCAGAAGCATGTGCTCATGTTTAATGTACATGTAATTTAATTAAATACTTAATGCAATCGCTCCTCTTGCCAGTCCTTCATCACTGCCATCTTGCACAGAAGTGATGAAAGGTGCATTAAGACCTATTGTATCATAAATTAGATCTCTGTGTATGCGTGTATGCGCACATTCAAGTCCGGCATGGGGTTGCAGTGGCCCAGTGTGAGTGCACCCTCAGATTGTGTCGTATGGTTCCGAATTGAGCTGACAGCATAAGGTCATCAGCTTTCCTATCCGAAACTTCCCTCATAAGTAATTCTTAGCACGTGTCTATCACCCCCACCCCCCCCCCCGATGACGTCATAAATGTGAACGCTTCGCTGACATTCATAGAGCCTAATTTACCTTCACAGGCTCCTAATAATTAAGGCGCCTATTTAAACAGACCATTCATCCTGTGGGGGGTAGTGATCTCTACAGGAGGAGGGGAGGTGATGGCGGTGGTCTGGGGGGGGGGGCTTTAATTAAGACTATCCAGCATGAAAGCAGCGCCCAGCGTATTGAAAGCAAAGTCAAGAAAGCGTCGGTAAAATGCGGCCCGACTCTTGCGCGGCGCATCCCCATTACAATCGGGGCCCTTTGGGTGACATAAAGAGCCATTTAGTTCCCATTTGGCCTGCCATGAATAGAGCCAGTTCAGCGGACGCCGCCCAGGCCCCAGTGTCAGCATGGGAGGGAAGAGGCAGGGGGTTGGGGGTGGCGGTGGATGGTGGAATCACAATGTCGGCGTTGTTGATGGCAGAGAAGAGGCCCGTTGGGGGTGGGTGTGGGGGGGGGGTAGCTGAACCGTGCAATGACATGAATGCAGCGGGCCTGGAGGACGTGGGGGCCCCCCTTGTTTACAGCATGCTCGCTAATAATGTGACAGCTGAGGAGGAGATGCCGCCGGGTTCCTTTCGGCTCTGCGTGAATCTGTCTACCTTCCAACTCACGACCGATCTTTTAAAAAAACGTGTATATATATAAATAGCAAAACACGCAATGTGGACGTTCTGCGCACACGGCTTGCATGCTGGGTAGACACTAGTGAGGGGATGGTGGGCGCAGGGGATGGAGGAGAAGGCGGAGAGGGTGATCAATCGGACCATTTGGCACACGTCAGCCTGATGATCAATAACAATTAAAGGCGGCCACGCGTCCTTTTATGGCGCCAAGGTGTTAATGTTGTCGGCGGAAGCGTGCACGTTAAGTGCGCTTTTCTCCTCTGAGCGCTCATTTGAGCATTTTAGTGTAATGTGTGTGCACACGTCCTGTCACACACATGCAGCGTCGAGACGAGGCCTTTGATTTGTGTGTGTGTGTATGTATGTGTGTGTGTTTGGGTGGGTGTGCGCGCGTGCGCGCGCGTGCACACAGTTTAATCCCTGTTTATCCCCCCATCCCTCCTCCCCTCCAACTCTCCCACCCCCGTCGCTGTGGAGATTATCCTGCGTCACACTGCACCCCCCCACCCCCACCTCCTCCTCCTCCTGCTGAGCTGATCGCGGCTCTGCGCTCCAGCGAGCCTGGCAGGGCTCCAGGGACAAAAAAAAAAACGCAAGGGAGGGCGCCGTCACTATCCCGCCGCACACACCAACCACATTTCCCGTTTCACGCACCTGCAGCAGCATGCACGCCACCATAACTGCTGCTTTTTTGTACATAATTTCCCCTCGTGGTCATAAAAAGGCACTTTGGCCAACTTGTTTGTGCTGCTTTTTCCATACACACGCAACCCCCTCCCCTCGCCCTTCATCGCGGGGAATTAGGAGGCCTCCGCCCAGGAGGAAATGATGAGCGGCGCCGTTGTTTGTTCCGGTGATCGAGGTCACGGCGAGTTCAAGTCGCTGCTGTCACTGGCAGGAAATCAGCCGGCATGAGGCTATCGTTCCTCCTGCTCAGTTCCTCTCGCTTTTTTTTAAATATATGACCTGTTCTTTTCAAAAAGCGGTCAATACCGCACTCTAGAACGACTCAGCTAAAAAACACCCGGTGGTTTTTCTGTTTAATGGTGCGCGTCGGGGCTCCGCTGCTGCGGTCTGCTTTATAAACGCAGCACGACCGCTGCAGCCCCCACCTCCCTCCATTTCCCCCCTCCCTCCCTCTAGCCTGCCTGCCTGCCTGTCTGCTGCCGGCCGGCCCGCTTGATGGATTGGACGGCCGTCGGGAGTTGTTTGTTGCCGAGGACGTGCGTCGACACACCGCTCCCCCCTGCCAGCCCCCCCCCCCCCCCCCCCACATTCCTGCATTCTCATTCTGCACACAGTTATGTCAACAAGGTGCTTTATGGTTTAGTCCGACTAAAATCAGATTTCTAGGATGCACGTAAACGCATCAGTGTGACTGTCCACACCTGTATTGTGCTTTGGTTGCCTGTTGATGCCAAAAAAAAGAAAATGACGTACGCATGCCAGGCCACTAGTTGGCGATGCCACTTTTTAAAGACACACTAGCATGCACAGCCAACTGAGCGATTTAGTATGGATGCAACCTAGCTTGACGCAGCAGCGATGTTTGTTATTACTGGAGAAGCGTATTGTGTGAAAATGGTAATGATGGCTTTGGTAGGTAATGTGACCTCGCTTGTTGCAGTTGCGATTTTATTTTGGACGGTAACTTAAAACGTAAGTAAGTTGTAATTTGTTGGCGAAACGCCCTCATCTAATTTGTTTAATCAATGATGACGTAAATCTTTGACCGGAGCAGAGATTTTCAGAACATCGGCCTCAGTGTTTTTGTGTGGACAGATAAAATTGAGCTTATTGGTTTGTGTTATAAGAAATATGCAATATCGTCTTTTAAACCTCATTCACAGTAACAACAGAACGTTAAGTTATTGACTTACCATTGTTGTTTTGACTTTGTGTAGCGGTAGATGCATGCTCCAAACATGTGATGTTTCCTTAGCTCCATGTAAGCTGATTTTTTACGATAATTATTATACACACATATTCCATTATGTCGATGAACAGATGTGTTATAATGTGCGACCAAGTCAGTTGTCGAGTTGTCATAAGAGGCAGTTAGCAGAGTTATGATACCATCTACTTTTTGGGGTTTTAACACCAAGCTACATAGACCATCCCATTATAATGAAGCGTGGGTGAACAATAGCATCCAATAAAAAAAAAAAAACATCAGACGACAAGAATCTGAAAGAATCTCTACTTTATCAATGTACAGAAACGTACAGTTCTGCAACGTCACTGTTTTGTGCCTGCTGTGTGGTGTCAATAAATAAAAATGTCACATTCGCAGTTTCTGTCAGTGAAAACCAACAAAATAGAAAGTAGCTGAGACATTTGTAAACAAATGAACAAAAATCTCAGTGCGAAACTTCATAGCAGTCTTATGTTCCACTCCAGTCCAGAAGGGGGCGATCATGACAAAATAGTTTTTTGTCTAAATTGGTTACATTGTTTTTGAGTTATGCTATTCACAATACGACTACATGTAATGTATGCCCTTATGTAAAAATAAAAGGGGTCATCAAATCTTACTAAACATATTTAAAACGCGATATATCTTCTGGATATCGTCATGACATTAGACTGATGGACACTTAACGTGCTATAAATGCTGGCTAATTATTCTAATGTTAGCAAAGTATGATGCGCCCATTTTCCTGAGCTGTTGGCTCGGCCCATAATGACGATGGATAATGGAGCGGCGCTTCATCCTACTGTGCGCAATTTGTGCACGCAATGAGGCTGCAATGAGGGATCAGCGGAAGAAAACTCCACCGCAAGCACGTGTAGGAGGGGTTTGAAGTCTGTGTGTGTGTGTGTGTGTGTTTGCGTGTCATAATCAGGGGGTGTAGTCGCACTTAGTCTGCAGCAAGTGTTGTGTTGTTAATGACTTTTATGACAATATCAACACTCTCCACGTGTGAAACCTGCTAACATTTCATCGCCGCGCTCTGCAATGTAAACACAGAGAAGACGTCCAATGTTTGAATATCTCAACCCTCAGTCTTTTGGGGGTCAAAGTCACCCCACCTGCATTTGCCAGGCAATTAATAAAGATGCAGCACGGCACTTGGGCCTAATTAGACAGAATGCGTCACCCTATTAGATGCGTTGTTGTTGTGTATGTGGCTGCTTATTCAATCAGGAGGGACAAGCACTGTAGAAACAGGACAAGTGGATTTGCACCTTTTTAGTCTCTAATTTGTTCAGATTGTGAAGAAATGTATTGTTCTCGGGTCAATGATCAACTGTAAATGTCACACAAGTGCAAAAATAAGTTAACCGCTGGTGTTGTTTCACAGCCTCTTCTGTGCTATAAAATATTTTTACCCATAAAATCTCAATACATGAAATATCCCAAAATCGGAAAATCTTGATTTGCGACATTTTGTAAGCAAATTTTAAGGCTACTAGGTTTAAGATTCTGCTCTATTGTCCATTTTGTATTTTATTCTTAAGTTAGCCTTTCTAAATTTGTTATTTTTATGAATATTGTCATTTCTAGTAGCATGAAAAATAGCTTCTTTTTGCCGCTCGGACATGAAAACCTGTCTTGCAGAGGTGTCGTCTTAAGTCGCGCGTTTGTCTGTCACGGCCGCATGCCGTCAAATGTCTACATTCCTATAAGAGGCTTATTTTTTGTTATCTTGTTCAGTCTCATTGAGCGCAGATTGCTTTTTCAATGCCAGATGAGCTTCTCTGGTGTTGTGTGTGTGCGTGCGCGTGTGCGTGCGCGTGTGTGCGTGCATGCACACACGAGCTAGAGAGACAGGAAACGGGAGTGACGCACGTGCATGCGCTCACTATGCCTGCCCACAGCGTTTCAGTTCTGTCATATGCGGATGTTGTTGAGGCAGGCCCGCTTGCCTCGGTCGAGAGGTGGTGTGTGTGTGTGTGTGTGCGTGCCTGTGGGTGGGAGGAGGGATGGGGGTTGGGCGCCCTGGGACAGAGAGGAACCGTGATGAGGGGCCCACAGCAGCCTGATTAATGGGCTTCAGGTCACGGCAATAAAAGTGGCGTGCCAGCGAGGCTCCGAGTCGCTCCTCTGGGATGATAGAAGAGACCGCTTTCTCTGCTGCTCTCAGCACTGCTGAGCGCGGCAAGGCTTCGCTTTTTACTATTTAAAGGCGCTCCTCACTCCCTCCCTCACACGTAGGCCCCCCCACCTCCTTCCTGCCGATTCCCCTTATTAGGGCCGTCTTGCAAAAGAAGTCCTCATAAGGAGACCTCACGTATGTAAACAAGTGTGGACAAGCGAGTCTCTACGCAAAAGAGGTGTACGAGCAATTGCAGGCGGCGATTTTGTTTTTCATGCAATTGAGCTTTTTGAGGAGCCCTCTTGAATTAATACAAATTTGTTATTAAGATTCTGCTCATATTCAGTTGCGATTGTTACCATTTCGCCTCACATTATGGGAAATTACAGTGCCTTACTCAGGATGACTTTAGTTGTTATCTTGGATATTTATATGCAACGTCAAACCAAATTGGAGTGATTTTCTTGTTTTTTAGCACAGTTATCCTTCATCACGACATCGCTAGCAAGCAAACGAAAACAGGGCTTATACAAGGTTACTTAGATTCGTTTGCCAGTCCTTGTTTCATCATCTTGCCGAATTGTTTTGTTTATAAATAGACTGGAACCTCGGTTAGCGTACAATATGATGCATGTTTTGTCACTTTGTTAATACACTGCTGAGTCCAACTTTGTCTGTTAGGTATTGTCTATCACAAAATATCCCTGTTAGCATAAAAACGGGAACCGCGAGTCATTGCCACCCAGCCCTGTGCCCGTCTATGATGTCATCAGCGCCTGACTCTGTAATAACATAGCAACACCAGAAGTTGCTGCCTTTCTTATGGGTCATTCAAATGGACACATGGCCACAATGGAGCCAAAGAAGTTGCAAGTGCCAGCACGCCAGTTTTGTATGACAATGTCATGTTTTTGAAAAGAAATCAATACAAAGGCTAAGTCAAAACCTACAGCATATATTATTACAATTTTACACTATGCATGTTGGAACAGTCTAAAAAATTACTAGAATTTATATTTTGCACTTTTGGATCCTAAGGAGGTTCTAAGTTCAGCTTCAAAATGCAAAAACAAGAAAAGCCAGTGAGACTAAATTATTTTGAGAAAGAAATGTATTGTAAATAACCATCCATTATCATGTTCTTATCTGAAGTTGGGTCATCAGGGTAGCAGCCTAAGCAGGGAAGTCCAGATTTTCTTCTCCCCAGCTACTTTATCCAACCCCTCCAATGGATCCCGAGGCGTTCCCAGGGATCGCCTCTCAGCCCAGGCAGGTTGACATAGTCTCTCCATCGTGTCTGGGTCTTTCCGAGTCCCACAACTTGTCGCATGTGCCATGAACACCTGCCCAGTAAGGCGTCCGGGAGGCATCTGACCAGATACCGGAGCCACCTCACCTGGCTCCCCGAGGTACTTAATCCTCCACTTCAGGTCAGATCTCTTACCCGACACTGGAGATTGCACTTCACGCTTTTCCAGGCAAGAACGATGGACTCGGATTTGCAGGTGCTCATTCGCATCCCAGCTTCCTCACACTCGACAGCGAACCGATCCAGCGAGTTGAAGATCGCAACCCGATGAAGTCTGCAGGACCACATCATCTGCAAAAAGCAGATGTGGTCCGGTACCTCGAACTTCTGGAGTACTTCCCCACAGGATTCCGCAAGGAACACGGTCGACAGTGCAAAATGTTAATTCTTGTCAGTTTTTAACTGCTCATAAAATCCTGATCAGTAGTGTACTGTATATGGCCCAAAGGCTTTAGGTTGCCCGCACACAGATTTATTGTTCAAAATCAATTTAAAGGTTCCTTCAAATGAATCATTTCAAATCAATTTAACAGACCAATTAACATTCTGATACGTCAGCCAGGGTTTTCCCTTTGTAAAACAAATGTATGTTGTTTACTCCGGATTTTGCACAGAATTCTGTTTGCATATTCTGCTTTTTGCAGACGTGCAAGGCGGCCGATTCCGCGAAACCATATCGATGGGCGGTAAATGGTCTCCCGTCGATGCGGTCTTTGATGTATAATCTGGCCTCACTCTGCGGGGCTGAGCCAGCCCAGAGCGTAGGTCAAAGAGGCCATTGAAAACCCACTGAGGGGGGGAACGTGACTGAATAGTGGCAGCTCCGCGATGTGCGTCTGGCCCACGGGGGTGGTCGGAATGGGGGTCAGCACAGGGGGGAGAAGGAGGGGGTGGGTGGACGTGTGTGGTGTTGAGTGTTCCTGACGGATGGAAGTGAAGCTTGGCTCACACATTGCTTTCAGCTGCGACGCCCTTGTCTCCGAAAAAGGAAAGGCCTGTATGACGTTGCAGCACCCAAATGTGTGTCACTTTTGATTGCTTTTATGCATCACTGATCTAAGTAGAACAGTACTTTGGCTGCAGGAATTCCATAAGCCGATATGCTTCTAGAACCTGGGCAGTTTGGCAACAACAGAGCTGCTGTTATGAAGGGTTTTTGTGCCTGAGCCAAAATACTTGGTGCTAAATACATGCTCTTCTCTACAGGGCTACATCTGTTCGTGATGTCGATGCTGAGACACAAACCAATCTGGAACTAAGACGAGGGAACCACATCACAAACATGGTAAGTATTCATGCTGATCCTTTCATACTGTTTTTAGGGGGAAAAAAACAAATAGTGCATCTTGTGTTTTTTGCTCAACGTGCAGGTGGATGCAAGGTTGACACCCCTGGCAGCGATGGGGCTGGACCGAGGCACCCTGATACACGATGGACTTCGCCTCCACGGCGGCGTTGTGTATCCGGGGATCAGAACGCTTCAGACAGAGAAGAGTCGAGAGGCGCCTGTCCTACCACTCGGTTACAGTCGGGATGGTCTACCAGAGCTTGTCTACAAGCCCGACAGCCCTCTGGACAGTCGTAAACCCACTAATGGATACCTGGGCCTATACAAGGGCATCCCGCCTAATCTCCACAAGCCGGTGCTGATTCCGGGAGCGGAGGGTTTAAGCTTGGAACGACGGGTGGCACCAGGGGAAAAAGCTCCTGAAATGAGCTTGGCAACTGCTGGTGGAAGCTACCTCCGTCTGCCCTGGCTTAACCCCTACCCGGAAGCCAGCATGTATCCCTTTATGGATTCATCCAAGTATGCGGCTCTGAACATGTATAAGGCTTCATTGCTCAGCCAGCCCAACCCTTACCTTCCCCAGCATCTGGCCTACCCTTCTCTCTGTGCACCCCAGGGTGGGAATGTCAACCCTGCTGCAGTTACCTCTGCTGCCGAGAGGATCTACTATATGCCTCCTTACCCACCTCCTACTATCTCCTCTCCCCTGGTGGCGCCTCCGATGAGGATCCCTCCCGTCACAGTGGCCCCCACATCACTGGTGCATTGTCAGGACAAAGCACTCGGTGTTGCGCCTCCGTTTGTGCAGCAGCTTCACCAACCTTCCTCTCATCCTCAGCATCATCCGCCTTCCATAGACAGGGAGCGATCGCCAAACAGGAGCAGTCGGCCAAGTAGATCTCCCTCTCGGAGCGGAACTAGCAATAACAGCAGTAATACAAGCACGGGTGCTACCAGTGGTGGTAATAATAATAGTCTGCCAACTGACTCCTCACCTCATGCGTCTTCTCGCCTCTCCCAACCGCTCATTGACAATTCACTGGATTTACAAAGGCCAGTTGCGAGGATAGGCCAGCTGCCTTCCTCCTCAGCTTCAATGTCTGCCTCACCGTCTGCCACACAGCCTATATCTCATCTATTATCTGTCAGCAGCATGGCCTCAGAGCAGCCCTCCCCTGCCCAACCCAGACCAAGAGACGGGGTGCCTGGTGCTGAAAAGAGACCCAGCAGGTCACCCTCAAAGTCCAATTTTGACAGGACCGCTCACCCACCCCAAGCAACCAAAGAATCAACAGAGAAGCCATTGGATTTGTCTGGAAGAATGCTTGAGTTTGGGCTGCCTCCCAATGGTTTCCCCATTAAGATGGACACTATAGCTCCTGGTGCACGATACGGACTCCCCCCAAATGGAGAGCTCCTAAAAGAGAACCTATCCCTCTCTCCCTCCTCCCACCCTCACTCTGTGTTAAACAGCACTTCTTCAAAGGCCTCAGAGAGACCAGAGATGATCAGCACTTTACACTCCTCCTGGGTTATACCCAGCCGGTCTCCCTCCCAAACACAGCACACCCCAGGCTTATCCCCATCTCCCAGGCCCAATGCAGATTTGGGACCTTCACAAGCCAAAGGCTCCTCACCCTCAGTCATCAAACACAAGAGTCTGGAAAGGGTGCTCCCTCAGCAGCGTAGCTCGTCCTGTCCAAGGATAAGTGAGCCCAACAGTCAACACTTGGAATCCTCTCACATCAGCTCCAGGGGTCTTTCTCCCAAACCCAACGGTGACTGGGTCAAACACAGCCCCATCCAGGCAGAACACGCACCAGTCATGGGCCACCACAGAGAGGGGGCGGAGAAGTCATCCCAGAGTGTGAAGAGAGGAGAATCCACTCCCGAAACGTACAAAAGGCCCATCTTAGAGAACGGTCACCCTGCTGGGCCCCTGTACCTTCCGCAGAGTGACGCATACCTGAGCCACAGCTTGGCTTATGCCAATCGATATCTGCACTACCCCATCCCTGACAGCATGGCACTTCATTCTCTGCCAATTGCAGGGAAAGGTCCTGTTTACCCTCACCCAGTGTTGCTGGGCAGCAATAACCTTTATCCAACACACTTGGCAGCAAAACCCCCTTTACCTTACCACAACTTGCCACCTGGTTCAGCGGGGGAATACCTTGCTTATAACTCACAGGAGATGGCCCACCCTCTGATGCAGCCTCACTCTGATAATAAGCTCTTGGAAAGGGGGGATGGCAACTTGAAACCAAGGGGACAGGAAAAGTCCCGGGGTTCTTTTGATGAAAGAGAGAAGAACATGGGTAAGGAGATGAGAGAAGGCAGCCAAATAAAGTCTGACAAAGAAGGACAAGGCAGTAATCAAATGAAAAGACCTTCTCAGTCTGTCGCTCCCCGAGAAAAGATTGACTGCATTGACCTCGTTCACTCGGACACCGATGTAGAGTCTACCCCGACCGTCCAGAAGCAACCCTCAGCAGAATCCTCTACTTTTGACCAAAATGAACGTTACCACAGTAACCAAAACGCATTGAGGATAGAGTACGAGCCAAAATTTCATCTTTCTCATCCTTATCCCATGCTCTCTGGACAGAGCCCCACACAGAGACCCAACCCTGCAGATAGGCAGCAGGAAACTTCTTACGGAAAGCCAAAGGTTCTTCAGGACGCAGGCTGCCCTGGGGCATCGAGCACATCTGCAAATAATGCAGGACAGCTCAGCCAAGAACAAGATGACTCCTCAGAGCGACTGTCCCCCAGTCCAGACCCCGCAAGTGACGACCAGAGCACCTTGCGCTGCGCCCGAACATCTGGGGAGCGCAGCTCCGGTAAGGACAAAGGACAGCGGGACAGCAGGGGCCCTCACTTCACTAATTCGCATTACACTGCAAAAGAGGCTACATGTAGAGACACTGAAAATGAAGACAGCGTCGTGGACCTAGGCGAGTCTCAAGGCGAGGGCGACGACGAGGACGAGGATGACGAGATTAGCCATACTTCGACCAGAAACTCCCGTCGGTCCAGCCTTGCCAAGAGAATCGCCAACTCATCGGGCTACGTTGGTGACCGCTTTAAATGCGTCACCACAGAGCTGTATGCTGACTCCAGCAAGCTGAGCCGCGAGCAGAGAGCTCTGCAGGTATGGCCAAGTAACATTTGTGTACGTGCGTATGTGTGTTTGACTGTACAGTGCCGCATGTGGTAATACACACACCTTTAATACAATACAACATATCAACATAGTGGGGAACCCCTTAACCTGTACACAATTTGCATGTTCACTGATTTGTTTGCATTCCAGAATAGATAGATAATAATGGAAGTTGAACCTGAGAAGGGCTGTCATACAAGTGTAAAAATAAGTTAACCAACTAACTAAAATCTTTATTGTTGATATAAGAATGTAAAGTGCCGCTCAGTAGCATGAAGTGTCTTCAAACCTTTGGCTGGTACTGTCAAACGTAAAGCATTGCATCACAGTTAATAAAAAATACAAAATAAAATCAACCATACTAAAAAAAAAACCCCACATATATATATAAATGAAATAGTCGAACTTATTTTTGGATTAATTGACAATGGGTACAATGTTATTGAATGGGAGTATGCTTAATTCACATAACTTCCTGTATATCTTATTTTTCTTCTTACATTGTTCTCCCAAAATCCATTGCAAAAAAAGCAAAAAGTGATGAACTGAGGTCGTGCAAGATTTTCTCAGGTGTCTGTTTGAACGATTCAGTTTAGTGCAATTTTAGAAGTGCGTTTTGGTTCAGGGCTTGTGGTCAGGAAGTGACCTTAAGGGGTCAGAGTTGCGTGTTAGCTAGATTACGGCTACAACAGTTTATTGTTATTATTATTATTATTATTGTGCCTGTTATTCTAGTGATTAGGTCTGGTGCTGGTCTCACGAAACAATTACTGACACCTAGTGGCCAATGTAGAATACTACATTCATAATTTGAGTTTGTCTTGCCAATTCCTTGTATTTGTATTTTAATTCATGGAACCATTTTTTTATGACAATGCCTTATTTAGGCAATAAATATATAACATTTGCTTTGCAAATTTACTTTCCAAATTGCAGACTTTTGCAGACTAATAATAGGCAGCATTCATCCACGAAACGGCACAATTAAATAATACACGTTTGGAAAAACTGTGGTAGAGTGAAACCTTGAAATTCGAACCGCGATGTGGCAATGGGTGACTTCCCTGATTATTGTCCGAGAGTTCAATACAGAACAAACATAACGTCATGAAGTCAGATTCCAGGTTCCTGTTAATTATTACTTTTTACTTTTTCTTTTATAGTGAAAGTTGACTGCGATTGAGATTTGTGCTCCTAAAAATGAGGACCAATTAAAATATTGTTTAATATTGATCACCATTTCGTGTTCCATCTCTACTGAATTTCAAATTGGTGGACTTTAAAGATTCCGCACTTTGGTTCAAACATACACACATTGAATAAACCCAATAATTCCATGCCAAAATACCCAGAACTTTCCGTGGAACCCATCCGACATGAGACTAGCATTTCCAACACAGCACATAAGTAATTTCCGTTGCTGCCATGCTACTGTCCTTTCCCCCACCTGTGCTTTATCACCATCTTAGTCAGCTTGTGCAAGGCCGGTAGAGGCCCTCCTATCAGGGTTGGCGGTTCAAAGGTTAACCAGGCCTGCCGTGTCTGTATGTTGATTAGCGAGCACGCGCTTTTTGTTAAAGGTTATTTTCACTGCGTCCAGTACGCGTTTGTCCTTGTGCGTGCACCCCGGGGCGGAAACGTGTGTTTGGCACTGACTCGCAGCGATAGCGCCGGTTCACAAACCGCCTCCGGCTATGCTTAACCCCAAGGTGAAGGGGGCAGTGGAGGGGCTTGTAGTTGCATGCTTAAGAACTAGCAGCTGCCCTTTTTGGACTTCCTGTTAAAGTTCCGATTGCAGTTGCTATCCACCCCACCCCACCCCGCACCCCCCAGAACAAGCCGCTGTGATGCCCTGCCTGCCTGGTCGTAACTCTCCTGCTCCCCTTTTTTCCTTAACCCTAAAGAGGGCCCCTTAAAACAAAGTCAAATGTTTGACCCAATGACCAAAAATATCAGCTTACCAAAAACTGCTGTAAAAATATCAATCATGTATTGATATTTTTTAACTTTAAACAAATTAATCTATTAACATTTAAAACCTTTCATGCCCCATCAATATTCTCTCTCACCATTGAATTATATCCACATAAATGATTAAATGATGCTGTAAATTTACTGTACATCTCACATATTTCAGCTAATGATTTTTGTACCCTGCATAAAAAACCATATCCACTGGTACTCAGGCAGCTTTTGTGTCCCAAATGTCACTGTGTTGTTTTTGAACGCATCCTGCTGAACTGTGTGGTTTTATTTGGGAGGGGGCGGCGGGGGGGCTGTCTGTGTCATGCTTTTCAATGCACAGCGGAGGCAAAAAGCTATCAAATGCTCAATTTCTGGATGTGTGATAATTGAATTTGATGTGGTGGAAACCAAAAAGGCATCTCTTTCTGTGTACATCTTGTCTGCAAAAAGTTGAAATGATTTGATAGTTTTTTGCCAACCTGTTCGACTTCATTGTGTGTCATTTTGTGGGACTGTCTTTTGAATGTGTATTTAAAAAAAAAAAAAAAACAGTCGAGCAAGCTCACATTTAAAAGAGATGAAAAATGATGGACAGTTATATTGAGCCCACCCCCCCATTCTAATTGCTTAGATGGAAGTCATATCACGAGAGGGGAGTAATATAAGTCAACCTGCAGCTAACTGGGAGGTCAGTTCTTTACATTTCTTATCACATCTGCCTCTCATGGCCTCTTGTCTCCTTGTTGTATACTCTTGTATCGCTGCACACTCCTCCACTCTTTCGCACTCCCTTCTTCCTTCCCCTCTTTTTGTTTTTGTTTTCTTTTCCCCTCCACCTCTTCTCCTCTTCCGCCTCAGGGCTTAGATGTATGTTTCCTAGTCATGTTTGTATTCCAGGAAAAAGGGAGCCAGGCCCCCACCCCTCCAGCGCGCATGGACTCACAGCGGCTGCAGTAGTCTAACCTGTGTCTTGATGCTTGTTTTTTTTCCCCGCGCTCTTTATTTTGTGTCTTGTATCGGTTTAATTTCTTGCTGTGTTTTGATTTGACTTTTAAAATGTTTAATTTGATAAAAAAAAAATCCAGTTTTTCTAATCCAGTTTTTGCTTTTATAGAGGTCAGTTTGAGGCTTTGAGAGAGGAGACAGTGTATGTGTGTGGTTTCAGGCAGACGACGGGTGGTTTTCATGGGATTTCTCTGCATTTTTTTTTCCTTGTTTGTGTGTGCGTGTGCACAGCGGGCCATGATGCGGTTCTCAGAGCTGGAGCTGAAAGAGAAGGAGGGCGGCGGCGGTCTGTGCGTGTCTGTGTCGGCAGCAGGACGAGAGCTGGCGGACATCCAACATAGAGAGCGAGTGCTGGAACACGGCCAATACGCCACCCGGCTGGGGGAAAGTGAGGGTGAGCATCACACACACACACACACACTTCATTTCAGTAGCAAGGCGCCTTTGCGGAAAACGGTAAACCTTGTGAAATTTTGCTACAGTACATGCTTTGAAGGTGGGAATAAGCGGCAACTGGTGGTCAAATATAAATAAAATGTCATATACTTTTTGTGGGTGAAAAGTCACCAACATAGGGCTCTCTCCTCCTCTTGCTAGCTTAATGTTAATGTTGTTCTAATTTCAGATCAGCATTTGCAATAAAATTATAATTGGCTTAAATTAAGCCAATGCTGGAGCCTATCCCAGCTTTCTTCGGGCGAGAGGCGGGGTACACCCTGGACTGGTCGCCAGCCAATCACAGGGCACATATAGACAAACAACCATTCACACTCACATTCATACCTATGGACAATTTGGAGTCATCAATTAACCGAGCATGTTTTTGGATTGTGTGAGGAAACCGTAGTACCCGGAGGAAACCCATGCATGCACGGGGAAAACATGCAAACTCCACTCAGAGATGGCAGAGGGTGGGATTGAACTCGGGTCTCCTAGCTGTGAGGTCTGCGCGCTAACCACTTGTCTATCATCCTCAGTTCAGCCTATTAAAAACATTTAAAGTATAAAGTATAGTAATATAGGTACTCAACACTCTGAATGATAATTTAGCTTACTAAAATTTTTAGGCTGGATTTATTGATTGATCGATTGATTGATCGATCTAGTGCTTCGGTTGCCAAACCTTCATGTTTCAGCGTTGTCAGGCTTGAAAACATTGAAGACATAAAGATGTAATCATTATGGGTTTTCTAACAATAATGCATGTATGCTATACATTTGATCATTTATTTGGAAAACTATTACTGATTTATGACAAATGAGACAAAACATTTTTTTGACCAAGAATACACAAATTTGCGGGCGGTGAATCTCAAATGTGCCGAGATTCACTCTATTCAAAAATAAAATGTTAAAATAAATGATCGAAAAATATGGAAGGAAAAGCATGCTTTAAATGAGGACTCACTAGGTCCGCACATATATAAACAATAAGTGTGCTGGTGTGCACTTGCAGCAAACGATGTGGTGAGGGAGACCGGGTTACTCTAAAAAAAGACTCGCAGCGCAGACGCTCTTGCACAAGCTTGGAAGTGTGCTGAGGAGGTGGGGGGGGGGGTGTATTTTCAAGAAGCCTTTTGTGCTTATCTGCACAGGGAGATGAGGAAGGGTGAGGAGAGTGATACCAGAGAGAATGTGGCGGGGGGGAGCGCAACAGAGGGAAGGCATGGGGGGGTTAGTTAGCTTGGCGAGGAGCCCAGCTGTGTGTTGGAGCGAGGACGCGGCTGACGTGTGAGCCTAATTATGGCATGGAGAGGGAATGTGCAGGGGGGGGGAACGACAGAGTCACGCTCTATGTGAGAAGGGCGTGGTGCGGTCATGCCGTGGGGGAGGACAGAGCGGCGGAAGAAATGGGGGAGGGGAGGGAGCAGCGAAAGCACACAGGATGTTGTCGTCGCAGGAGGAAGTGTCAGCAGCAAACCATCAAGCCGCTGGCTCGGCTTGCATCAGATTAAAAAGTCTTTAGCCCATCAAAGTTTTACTGCCCGTCTTTAAAGCGGAATAAAAGCTGCCTGCTTCTTAACTAGCATCTTCCCGCTGACGATGCCGGCGCCACCCGTTGTTCCATCGCTTTCTTTCATCTTTCGTCGTTTAAAGGTGCCATATTATGCAGGTTTTCCCAGTCTCAGAGGTCTCACAATAGTGTATTGGAAGCGTATTGCCCAAAATATTAACTTGATGATGGGATTAAGACAGTATAGAAGTGCTTTTAGTAAGCCCGACTAAAGCCTGAATTATTGGCTTTTCGGCCATGGGTTAGTGGTTGACATACAATTCTCCACCAAAACACAGGGGGCAGTGTTTTGTGACCAACTCTCTTCTCTCTTTGACAAGGTGTAGTAGTAAACAATGGTGACTGAAGAAGAGTGAAGAACCAGAAATGATGTACAAAGAAAAAACGCTCTGTCGATTTGATGCAAACATAATTTTTTTATTTTTTTTGGAGATGAAAGTCAAGCTCGGCCAGCGGGTTTTCGAGGCTACCAAACCAGCCGTCGTCCCTTAACATGGCTCAGGGGCGCTGGGGCATAATTCAGCTTTTAGAAAACACAGTTTTGTGTAGAGATGCTCTGATCGATCAGCCACCCATGGACATCGGAGGAAAAAAATCACATGATCGGCATGTTGCGATAAATGCCTCTCAACGCCGATCACAGAAGCCAATCAACTCTGGCATTGACCTGCCACACAGCAGACCTTAGCCTACTCACTGAAGAAAAACAAAATAATCAAACTTACAGCTCCTATATGTGTAGCTGATAGAGCCTGGGGCTTTAATTTAAGATGTGTTGCAAAGCCTGAAGTTGTGAAGTGGTGGTCATATACACGCGGCGGGTCAGAGGTGGTATTATGTCCACGAGGAAGGATGTTTTCCTTATTGACGTCATGAAACGCTGCAACTTCAAAAGCGCCTCTTCTGTCATACCAAACATGTTTGGTGCTCATTAACATGCTCTAAAAAGGCCCCGATATGGGATCTTTAATTTGCCTTCGGTAACAAATCCCTGCCATCTTTCCATTTGCCGTCCTTCCTCAGGTGTTCGGCCTGCGTTCCCCAATAACCGAGTCCCCGTTCTCCAGAGGTGCATTGCGCAGAGCCTTGCAGCATTCAGCGAAGGCGCTTGCCACAACTCCGAAGTAGGCCCCCCCACCTTGGCGGCTGCAACGAGGGAGTCCACCAAGGACGAGGCGTTCTGTCATGACTTCAGCAGGAAGCGTCTGCACGTCCCCAAGGTGGAGCAGGACTCTGAGCAGGAGGATGGAGAGAGGGTGTCCATCCCTCTGAAAAGAGCCAGGATGTCTGCCGGTGAGTCTGTTGTGCCACCCACGTCGTCGTGCTCATTTTTCTTCAAATCTCCCCGTGTTGTTTTTGAAATCACTCTTAAAAATCAATTCGGTCGTAAAACTGAAATGAATCGGAAAAGATTCACGCACCCCTCCCCTTGACTTCCCTTGCCTCGCCACCCACCCTCTGTCTACCCCCGTCCCGCCGTTCTCTCTGTGCGATAGCCAGCGTTGCCGAGTGTTTAATCCCGTCTTTGAGGCAGAGCGAGGAAGAGAGGACGGCTGTTCTCTCTCTCGCTCAGTTTCCCCCTCTCTCTCTCTCTCCTTTCAACACCATTCCTCTGCGGCGCTTATCCTAACCCCCCATCCCCTCTTTTTCAAAGCTGCTCTTTTTTTTCCTCTTTTCATCTCTCCACTCATCTGTTTGGGTCTCCTTTTTATTTTTCTCTCACAGTACCACACTTGCTCTCCCTCGGCAAAAAGTCAAACACTCGTCCCGTGCGAATATTCTGGCTTTTATTTTCCCATTTTTCTTTGACTACTCCTTCTTTTAGTGTGTCTGCATTGTTATGAGTTGGACTATAGCTGTGTTTAAACTTGGTGTTCTGTACGCTGGTGCGGACCAAAAATAGAAAAAAAAAATATTTGGTGCGCACTTTGATGGTTCGTTTAATGTTCAGACTGGTACTTTGTCATGGAACCTAAGAATAAAGAACATAAAGAACACATGCAAAGTTAGGACAAAATAGTTAGTAAGGGCAGCTTTTGTGAAATATTTTATTACATAATTTTATGTAATATATCAATATGCCAAACCAAAATGCCAGCTTGGCTTATTAAATTGGATATTTTTACCAGCTTAGATTCCACAAAAACATCTAAAAAATACTTTTCAAGAGCACCGAGGGAGAAACCAGAGCAAAGGGACAGCACTTCCAACGCATTCCCTTGCACATTTGTCATTTCTGCATGATTTCTGCTGTCATTTTAACACTGGCTAGTATATTTGGCTCATGTAGTGCTCACATTTGAGCTCAAGTGAGCCGGACTGCACAAAGTTCTCTTGCATGTGGACCGAGACCCATTCCTCAAGTGTTTTTGGTCTGCTTGTTAGGTTCGGATGATTGCGTTTACACAAGACCAAACAAACCATACTGGTGGAGCAAACGCACCAGAATTGATTTTAACCAAAACAAACATGACAAGCGTGAACACAGCCTTAATGGGGCAGTAGTGGCTCAAATATTTCCATACTTTGACATGAAACATTGTTTATCGTCTGTAGATGAGCATGAGCAGACAAGTCTTGATGAAGACGATGACGACGACGAAGTCCGGAAACTAAAAGTCTGCATCGAGCTCAAGGGTCTGCGCCTCAGCAAGCCCACCCAAGGTGGCGCCCCCTCGCCGGACCTCCCGCTCATCAAGCAGGAGCTTCCCTGGCCCCAGTCGCGGCAGCTCGGGTCGGCCCAGCGTGACGAGCGTGCGGCGGAGCAGAGAGCCGACGTCAACAGGAAGTGGCTGCTCAACGGTGAGTGAGCCAGCGAGCAGCACCACGTCACGCTGTGTGTGTGTGTGTGTGTGTGTGTGCGTGTGTGTGTGCGTGCGCGCGCGTGTGTGTCGCTTCGAGTTCAGCCAGGGTAACGGAAAGCTATCTTTGGCTTTCGCTTTCTTGTTGAGCCGTCTGTCTTTAGGGGGATTTCCCAGGAGCCTTTTTGGGAGCGGGTGGAGGAAATGAGGTAGAGGATACTTCCTTCTGCCAAAGGGGAAAGGCTGCAGAAATCAGAGACAGGACCTGGGGGATAAAAGTCTAAAAAAAAAAAATGCCAGCCCCCCCCCTTGTGATTTCTTTTTTTTTATAGCAGCATGCTCCGTGCGAACGATGAAAGCGCGCGCGAGGAAAGTGGCTGGTGGAGATATGCGTGGGCAGGTGTAGTGTGACTAATGTGTGATCATTTTTTTTCCCACTCCCCTCAAGACCGGTCGCAGGGAAAGGCAAGCGAGTGTGCACGTGTGTGTCGGAGGGAGGCAGGGAGGGAGGGGGAGGGGGGGGGGACTTATTAAAACCATGCGCTCCCTTCTTCGTGTGCCCAGACTGAAGCGCAGGGACGAGCAGGCGAGGAGGAAAATAAAAGAGCAGGAGGGAGATGAAAGAAAGTGAATAAATCAGAGAAGATTTGGGTTTTATGTTCCCCGGCAGAAACCACAGGCCTTGATTGGCCACTGATTTTCTTTTCATTATTTATTTATTTATTTCCCCCCCTTGCTTTCACCTTTTCAGATAACGTCACCCTGGCAACAGCCCTGCAACGATTTCCCCCCCCCCCATTCACTGATAAGCTTGCGTCTGTCAGGCAGTCTGCAGTTTGTCCTTTGTTCTGCTGCGTGCTTTTTATGTAGACAAAAGTATTGACACATACCTCTTCAATGACTCAACTTCTAGTAATTAATCAGGAGTTGACGAGTTGTGCGTCGGTCATAAAGGTGTCCTAATATTCTTTCAACAATTTGAAATAAGTCTGAGGTCCCACAATAGTGTATTGGAAATATGTTGGCCAAAATGGAAACATGCGTGTCTCTAGCTTTAATGCTAATGAGCCTCTGATAGTGCGAGTCTCCAAGAAGTGCTGTTTTTGCATTGTAACTCAACTTTTAATTGCTACATCAAGCTAGGTTAGCCTTTTCGCTGAAGAAAAAACAATCTAACTGAATGATCCCACGTCTGTTGCTGACAGATTTTTTTTTTAATGTGTAGAGAAGCCTATCAGGGTATCAATGGGGGTTGTTGACTTATCTAGCTGGCGTTGCTGGGTCAGATGTGGTATCATATCCGTAAAGGAGGAGGGTTTTGGCCTTCATGATGTCATGAAAAGCCACAAAACCTCAAAAAAATTTGTGTGAATGAACGAACTTCTTGTTTTAAAAATGCAGCGAACAAGTCAGGGTGATGATGGATTCGTCTCACATTTGGTGTTCACTAGAAAGTCATGAAAAAGTCACTTATGCATCATGGGAGGCGTTTAATTCATCATCTTAGCATGTCATTTTGGACAATTTAGTGCCCCTTTTCTCTTCCCACTGCACAAAACTATGTTCTTAAAATGCATACTTTGATGAATTTGGGATGGAAGAACTTGACTGAGCAATGCTTTTTGCTCTGGTCCAACTTTGGTAACCTGACCTCCCAAATGGGTGAGAAATTATAGTTCTGCAAAGTCTTCTCAGAGGAGTAGAAGCTGTTATAGCTTCAAAGGGGAGGAACTCCGTATTTTCTTCCATTTTGACTTGAGTCCCTTCTTTAAACCATGATAACATTTGTTTATGGAAAGCATGTATCATATTCGATCCTACTTTTTGGTGTCAGTTAAGGCGTTTTGCCGTATACTATGGCTGTCAAAAGATCTCGTTCATTTTACTTGCCTAAATATATTGCAATGTGCATGCATTTTTTTCGATTGTGCTTTTCCTAAAAGTAATGTTAAAATCTCGTGTGTACTGTCTCGCGACACCCCAACATTATACTGTATGCTGTAAGATCACTTTCTTCGATAGGTTGTTGGTGGTCAGCCTAGCCTAGCATTGCCAATCCTAGCTGTTGAGTCTTACAAATGGGACCATCCATCCATCCATTTTCCTCCGCTTATCCGGGTCTGGGTCGCGGGGGCAGCAGTCTCGGTCGGGAATCCCAGAACTCCCGGTCCCCGACCACCTCCTCCAGCTCCACCGGGAGGACAGCAAGGCGTTTCCAGGCCAGCTGTGAGACATAATCCCTCCAGCGTGTCCTAGGTCTGCCTGGGGCCTTTTCCTGGCTGGGCATGCCTGGAACACCTCACCAGGGAGACGGACTAGATCCGGACTAGATGCCCAAGCCACCTCAACCTAGCCTAGCCTAGCATTGCCAATCATCGCTATTGAGTCTTGCAAATGGGACCATAATGCTATTAAGCCAGCAGCAATGTGAGGTCTGTGTGACAGTACTTGTCTCTGCAGTCACATGATTACGGTTTTGAAGCAGTAGCCACCTTGTTTGGTCCACTTGGTGGGGGGGGGGCTGACTGCGTCCTATTAATTGCAAGAGGCCTTTAATGGCATGAAACCATAGAATTCCACGTTCCTCCCCTCGCTGGGCCGTAACCAAGCCATATGATTTAATGGCGTGTTTATTCGGAAGATTCTACTCAGACACAAATCAAGCCACGAGTCTCATGTGGAATGCTTTCCGATGATCCTCGAGCGGAAACGTATTTCCATTAAGCGCTTGAATACAGTTTTGACCTTGCAGTCTTCAAGGGTTTTTAGCCCTGCAAAACGGCGTTTGTTTCAAGACGACGCGCCTCTGCATTCTTGCTGCAGTGCGCGCGTCTCTATAGGCGGACGTGTTTACGTGAGCCAGTATTTTCTTCCTGATGGAGCAGGCGTGCGGCGCTCCTAGACAAGCTCTCTCCGCTCATTAATAAACCAACAGAAGGGTGAGAGATGGCCTTGCAATACCTTCCCCGCCGTGTTTCCACACACACTCACCCCTCCCTCATCTCTCTTCCTTTCTCCCTTCTCCCACAGGAGTCGCTACGCCTCCCCTTCACCCCGGCGACCAGCTGAAGGACAGAGCGCACCCGCTGGGCCCCTTCTCAGGTGACCGTGGCCTCAAGGAGCCTCGGCGCGGCCCTCCCTCCCCGGGCGCTGAGCCCACACTGGGAGGTGCCCCTCCCCTCAAGCTGCGTCGTCATAGCGATGCGGACAAGCCCAAGGGCAAGCGGCCGTGCAAGACCAAACACACCAGCCAACGGGAGCGGGAGAAGAGGAAAGAGGGCGCCCCTAGCAGCCCTGGCCAGCGCTTTCCGGCTGATCCGGGAGCAGCCGAGGACGACAGGGTGAGTGTTGGCGGCGTCTCCAATTGTGCAACTGGGAGAGGAAGGAAGCATGTTTACAATGTTTAGAGGGCGACTGGAGCTTTAACCCCCCGCCCCCCACCCCGCAGCCTTCCAGGGCTCGTCTCGGCGCCTAATTGTCAAGCACGCCTCGTCCGCCCCATTGTGGCGCGTCAACGTGTGCAAAGGGTGCGTGTCGGTGAGCATTCCTGACATAACAACAAAACCCCAGAGCAATTATACAACGCCACTGAACACGAGACCGCGCACACTCCCCCCCCCCACCCTCACTCCCTCTCTTGCTTGCTTGCACGGTGAGGAATGTGGCGGCCATGGTCGAGTGTGTGAAGTTCAAAAGACGGGGTAGGGAAAAAAAAAAAAGCATGGGGGGAAAAAAGGCTAGTTGTTTTCCGCCCGCGCCGCTCTCCTCCCCTGCTCCTCCTCAGCCTGACAGCTGCTTCGACATGGAATTCCACAGAGAGGGCGCACACACACACACAGACACACATTAAAACGTAGGCAACTGCCTCTCCCGCTTGGCGCTCACAGGCCTGTTGGTTTAGTGGTTCGAGGAGAAGTGGCGTGCCAGTCCCTGCAGCGTTTTTTTTTTTTCCTTTTTTGCGGCGCGAGCAGTCGTTTTGTAGGCGCCGCCTGCGTGCATGCGTGCACGTGCGACACATCCCGTGTCTTCCTGACATAAAAATAACACAGATGTTGCACATTAAGGGGCCTTGTTTACGAAAAACAAAAGCGCCATTGTGTGAGTATGTGTGGCCAAGCAGGTAATGAACACACTTTGCTGTATGAAATGTACCCTTCGTACGTGCGTGTGAGCGTGCGTGCGTACGAGCGTGTCTACACCTGCATGTGTGTGCCCTTGAGTTTCCGTCTGCTATATGGCTGCTTTAACGCTCTTCCCCTCTCTCTCTTTCTCTTTCCACAGCTGAGTGAGCAGCGAGAGGCTCAGAGGAAGCGAGCTGCCTCTCCTAATCATTATCCCTGCTCTCCAGTCAAGCCCTGCTCCCCCGCCGCGCTCTGCCCGCCCCCGCCGCAGCCCCAGACGAACGGCAGAGCGGGCGGCGTCCCACCAGAGGTCACCAGGCCGCACCGGACGCCTGCCGTCATTGCCGTTGACACCACCCCGGCGGTGCGACCCATTCCGCCTGAGGCACGTCGGCTTATCGTGAACAAGAACGCAGGCGAGACTCTCCTCCAGAGAGCGGCGCGTCTGGGCTACGAGGTAATAAGGCGGGGGGCCCACCAAACACCCCTCCCGCCCCACCCCCCACCCCCCCTGCATTCGCTCTCGGCACATTTTACACTTCGCCTCGTTTGGCATCTCCACTTCCTCTCCTCTTAAATTGAGCTCATTTTCTCGCCCCGCTTTGTTCCCGTCTGCTACGCGGCTCCACGCCTATTTTCAAAATTGTCTCTCCTCTCTCGCATCCTCTTCCTCTCTTCATCCCTCTTTGTATCTTCCATTTATTTCGCTCGTGCTTTCTTCTCGCCATTTCCCCCCCCCCCCCCCCCACCACCACCACCACCTTCACCAGCCCCCTCCTCGCTCTCTCACTCAGGTTTCCGCTCTTTCCCTCCCCCTTCTTTCCTCTCGGCACTCTTTCTCTTCCTCTCTTTGTGACTCAGATTGTCGTTGGCACCCCGCAAGCGCACACACACACACACACACACACACACACACGCTAACCCACCCCCTCCTCCTCCTCTCTCGCCTCGCTCCGCTCTCACATCTCATTAATTTTCCGTGAGGCGAAGTGTGACACACACGCACACATGCACACACATTTGTGCACACGCTCACGCACAGACAGCATGGGGGATCGGCGGAATCATTACACGGAGAAGAGCGGAGATGCTCGCTGCCTCTCTTTCTCTCTTGTGCATCCGGACTTTTTTTTTTCTTCAGTGCTGCTGCCAGACATTCACAACACAACACATTACAAAAAGCTCCCTTCGCCCCCCAAGCGTATTAGCCAGACCCGTTTTTCCCCACCTAAGAGTGCTCCGCAGTCGCCGTATACCGTTTTTAACACGAAGGCATCCTCATCTGCTTTGGCAGCTTTTTGCCGGGGCCGTGACGTAAATTCCAATGACTAAGACGAAGAAGACGAACTCTTCAGAACGCAACACTTAAGCTGTCAGTTCCCTCAGGTTGACAGGTGCGATTTTGCGTATCTACGCAAAATTATGCTAAAATTGGGGTCTGGTCCATGGCGGACGTTGGCATTCAATATGTTTCCATTCACTAAATTAGTCAAATTACTAAAATAATTTGGTTTCTTCAATTTTCACACCTCAATGTGACATCGCGGTTTATATGCACTCCACGATCTCCACTACGATTATTGGCGATGCACTGTGCCTCCCACAACACTAGATGGCGCTTGTGCTTTGGCTTTTCTGGTTGAGCTGTTAAGTCACATGTAGAAAACAAATTCCGAAGTTTGTTTTCAGAGAGCTAGTCTCTTGTTTCTCTTGCAAGAACTGGCAAACGGCAAATCGGAATGAGAAGGAATTCTACCCACCACTGTGGTGGCTGTGTGTGCTGTGCTGTGAATTATGCCTTTGTTAACGTGATCAGCATCCTACATTCATGTGTACTGTACTTTGTTTTTAATAGCCACGAATAGTAAACACACTTGACTGTTTTTCGCCACATGTACATGAGCGACCCGGCAACAGTTTAGATCATCGTGAATGTTACATCCCCCGAACGCTAGCGTGAATAGCAATAAGCATCAAACACTGAACATTGCGAAGGATACCAAATAATAGCAAAGTACTTTTATGGAAGGAATACTTCGAACAGCGGTGTTCAAAGTGTTATTTTCGGGCGGCTGTGGAGGAATATTGACCCACTCATCTTTTCAGAATTGTTGTAATTCAGCCATATTGGAAGGTTTTGCAGCATCAACCACCTTTTTTCGGTCATGCTGGTCAGCATCTCAATAGGATTTAGGTCAGGACTTTGACTGTAGGCCACCTCAAAGTCTTCATTTTGTTTTTGTTCAGCCATTCAGAGGTGGACTTGGTGGTGTGTTTTGGATCGTTGTCCTGCTGCAGAACCCAAGTTGGTTTCAGCTTGAGGTCACAAGCAAGATGGTTGGACATTTTGCTTTGTGTGATGGACAGCTGTATTCTTGGTTCATAGCAAGTCTTCTAGGTCCTGAAGCATAAGAATTGTCCCTTTAGAAGTTCCTTTCCCGAGGATCTACCAAACAGGAATAAGTGAAAACTTTTCTCAAACTGAGGGAGTGGCAAATGTCGGATGTCCTCCATTTGTTGCGTCATTAGCTGCTTCCATTCATAAATGGTATTAGGGCAGCTAGTACCCATCCCGCTGGAAACACGACCCCGTTTGGGATTAACCCTTCCACACCCTATCTGAACCAAACTTTGATTTGTTTATCGGACATTCGTGCGGGTTGCCGTCCTTTTTAATTAAAGCGACCCTTTGTCACACTCTTCCACCTCCTCCTGCTCCGTCGTCCTTTTGTGCCGCTCTCTCCCCTCGACAGATTCCTCCAAATTGATTTATTGATTGGTGCAGTTTAATGCCTTGTCAGCTGCCCTGCGTGTCCTCTCGCTAGCTAACTTGCTCGCCCCGCTGGCGGACTTTCCGACGCGTACTCTCACGTGTGTAATATCTTTAATCACCAGCAGAGGCATCGTCACCAAACTGTAAATAGGTGTGTTTTGTGTGCATCCTGCGTTTGCTCATTAAGCGCTTGCTTTATGGTCGTTTGTTACACACACACAAACTCAGACGCCACATTTATGATGATTAGGAAGTGTGTGCGTCATGATGTGTGTGTGTGTGTGTGTGTGTGTATGTGCGTGTGAGTGAGTCAGAGCGGGGCGGCGAGAGTGTGAATGAGAGGTAAGCGCTGGGAGTATAATCGCGTTCTAATGGCCCTCTAATGTGCCGTGGTGACTGTGGTTAGCGGCGGCGGCGGCGGCATCAGCAGCAGCGGAGGCTGTTCTTCCTTCCTTCCTTCCTTCCTCGCTCGCGCACAAACATGGGGCGGCGGCGACGGGGGGGCGGGGCAAGGGCGCAGTCAGCCGTGCTGGAGAGAAGCTGGCTCGTCTCTGTGATTTATGTGTCTCTCTCAAACGTTTTATTCCCCTCCCGCATCTTTCTCTTTTTTTTCGTCCTACCTCCCTCCCTCCTTCCCTTCCACCCCACCTTTAGCATCCCTCCCCCCTCTCTACATGCCGAGAGGGGGGAGGAGAAACCCTGAGACTACACAAACAAGTCACTGGCCGCTGCGCAAACAACACCCCCGCCTTCCCCTCCCTGCTTCCCTCCCGTTCATTCTTTCGCTGCCTCCCTCTCAGGAAGCTCGTCTCTCACTGCCTGCGTGTGATAAGCCTGGGGCAGACCCCTGGGGCTCACACACACACACACACACACACACACACACACCAATATATGCATAGTGAACACACACGCATGAGCATACAAGCCTGTAGATGCACAGCGCTTGTTGTCCCGTACTGGTGTTTTAGTGCCGCAAGCTCTGGGCTTATCACACACAGCCAGCGAGATAGGCGGGCCTCGGAGACAGTGACACACGCACACAAGTCACATGCTGATTAGTGTGACACACACACACACACATATATTTTTATATATGTGTGTGGCGCCAGTTATGACCTAATAAGCACGTGAGCAGTCGCGCCGGATTGCAAAGGCAGACACACTTGCTGCTATTGTACACCCACACAGACTTGCACATGCAAATTTCTAATCATTTGAAGCACTATGCGCACGCGCGCCCATTGACGTATCGTACTCGCACGCATGCACACAAACGCACGAGCAAGCCTGTAGATGCACAGCCCTTGTTGTACCATACTGGTGTGCTGCAAACTCCGGACTCCGGGCCGGAGGAGGGCCTGGGAGACAGTAGCGTAGGTACGTACGCACGCACACGCACAAGCCACATCCTGATTAGTGTAACACACGCGCACGCACAGTGGCGCCAGTTATGACCTAGTAAGCGCACACGCTTGCTGATATCGCTCACCCACACAGACCTGCACATGCAAATTCCTAATCATTTTAAGCACCGCGCACGCGCGCACACACACACACAATTTAAGACACGCGCTCTTGGTGCCCGGACGACACCGTGCATATATTCATGTTCGTTTAGTTCGCCGCTCCGTGCCTGCGCACATGAAAGCCCACTCGCTCTCGTCTTCCCTCCCTCTCTTCCCTTTTTATTCGCTCTCTTCGCTCCCCCCCAACCCCCCGACTCGCTCGCGAAGCATTTGAAATGCTAATGAGGAAAGATGCTGCGGATGTCTTCATCCCTCTCCTCAACCAACCAGCCAACCCTCCTCCACCGCTATCGCCGCCCGTGACGGGTGCGCCAGTCCCCCCCTTTTTTTTGGTTCTGCCCATTGAAAGGCGGGATGTAAAGGTGCAATCTGTCATTTATTCTCCTCACATAAATCATGTCTGATTTCCCCCCTCTCTCCACAAGCCCAGGCGAACGCAGCGCAAAAAGCGTGAGAGGAAGTGCGTAGCATTTTAAGTACCCACCACATTTATAATTGGAAAAACTGCTGTGATTTGGACTGTTTGCTTTGAGGAGATAAATAGACTTTGTTGCAAAGTTGTTGACTTTGGACCTCGGTGAACTTTGACACACAAATGTTACAATCGTACTGAGCCTGAGCCACGTTTTTACAAAATCTGGGAAAGCCGCTGTTTTTCCGCCCGATGTCGCTGTTGCATATAAACGGTACCGACACAGACTGGGACAAAGTTGCGCGATGACATTTCCATGTAGGGGAATGCAGAGACCAAGGTGTCAAGTTTCTCTTGCCCTGTATGTAAGCATAGCTCGCTAGCTCCTTTCACACAGCTTATTGAATGAAGCTGGAAATTTTGCACCTTTTTACTATGGCCGGTTTGTGTGAAAAGCACCAACACAGAATAGCGGTGTCGAAGTTGATCCTTGGATTTGCCGGCTTCGGTGTATTCTGCTATGCCAGGACAGGGATGTGAAGTTTAACACCTGACGTTCACTTCACCCGCTCTCACTTCTCTCTTTGTGTGGAAAGAAATTGGTGCTCGTCCCTTTCACACTGCCTTTTAAAGCCAGAAATATTGTGCCTATTTTGCTGATCGGTGTGAAAAGCACAGACTCAAAGTCAAGCTTCGGATTTAGCGGCTTCTAATGAAGTACCAGAGTCAGGTGGCAGAGACGGTGTGTTGCTGTTCTGTACAAACACAAGCAACACAGAATCGGAAGACAACATTAACCCTGGAGATATTTAAGGGGGGGCGGGGGGTTGCGTTCACACTGTGTCTAGACTAATGGCAAAGTGGATTTATCTCTGAGTCACTTTTTAATATGAGACAAAAAATATCAGTAAAATGTTGACTGGCAGATTTGTTAGTTTTTTGACAGCAGTACACAACCACTCACTTCCGGTCATGTGACGAGGCAGCGACGTTCTCAGAAAAGCAGTGATTTGCGTGGTTATGATGTCAGCAACAAAGCAGTGTTGTCAAATTTTCCAACTCCAGAAGCCGTTTAAAAAAAAAAAAAAACCCTTTCGGGGCACCTGGAATGTTGTTGCTGTGTGGATGACAAGGTGAAACGATAAAATACTTTACCATTTCGACCTGAAAGCTTTCTTGTGTGGCGAGGCCCTCAGAGGCGGGAAGGCGTTTGTGTAAGGGAATGTCAGTGCTTGGGTGTGAAGTTTAACACCCCTCACTTCTCCCGCCCTGTTGAAAAGCATCGGTTGCTAGCCCCTTTCACACAGCCTATGAATGTTGTGCTCTTTTTCTCCATATCGCTGGTCAGCGTGAGAAGCACCATCATGGAATAGCGCTTAACCTCAACCCTTTTCCGCATTCTTGGGTAGTATCAGAGTCTTAACAGAGGCGGGCGGTCTGTTTCTGTTCTGTATGAATGGCACCAATACAGAATTAGGGTGACAAAGATTGTTTTCCCTCACCTTCTGAGGTAATATCAGAGGCAGTACTGAGACGGTTGTATGAAGTTAGCACCAGCCACTCATTCAAGGGCGACAACTGCAAGCCCCTTTCACACAGCCTATTAAAGTGTTTTTCCATGTCGCTGATCAGTTTGGAATGCACTGACACGGAATGGGGGCTTGAAATTGATCCTCAAAATTCCCGGTTTCCGAGTTAGTGTCCAGATATGTATTCTGCTGACGGGACAGTGGTGAAGTTTGACCTGTTGTTATGTTGAAAACAATTGTTGCTAGCCCCATTCACACAGCCAGTTACACCTTACAATGTTGTGCCTTTCCCACCTGATTACGGTCATTGTAGCACCGATACAAAAAAGGGTCTATGGCGCAATTTCCAAAGCTCTGTGTTCAAATTGGTGTCAAAGTTGTTGTGTGACGAAAAACCGTACACTATTAAAGAGATGTTTGGAAAACACATTAGCTTTGTCATCGCGGCCGTCTGCCATGTATTTCAGTCACATTCTCCTTTTAAAGTGGAGACATTTCCTACTTTGCCAGCAGATTTGAATGCTGCTGCATTAGCCGCTGCAGTAAAGTGAAGGAAGGTTTTTTTGCGGAGGTGGTAACAGTTGACAGTCCTTTTGAATTAATGAGCTTTGCGCAGGCCTCCTCGTTAGGATTGTTAGACGCTAGCTTGCTGTCTAATCTGGCCGTACTGTTATCACATTAGCAGAACGCAAACAAGATCGGCCTAGTTTCCCCATATTGTTCAGTTTATTATATTTAGATACTTTTAAAAAGGGGTAGGTATTTATTTAGGAATCTATATTACACACACGGGAGAAGTAATTAGCCCTTTGTGTGTTTTTTGTAAATTTATTTGCTGAAAAAGCCACACTTGTGTGTCCCTCGGACTGGCGCACAGCGATAGCCACACGAGCAATGCCTCGGCGCACGAGCTTGTACTATGCGCTGCGCTTAAGCGGGGTAAGCGAGGGCCGCTCCGCAAGGGGTTAAATGTCTGAGTGATGCATTGATTGCAGGCGTGCGCGGGGAAGCATTTTAGAGAGGGAGATTAGAGGACGGAGGGAGGAGGGGTGTGTGTGCGCGCAGCGTCTCATTATACCGTGGAGATGTGTGTGCGTGTGTTTTGTGTGTGTGTGTGCGTGCGCGCGCGCGCGCCTATCTGGCGGGAAGCCGGGGCTCTCGTGCTAAGCTCCTCGCTCTCTCCCAGCGATATTAAACACGGCTCCGGAGGTTTAGCGCTACACCTCCTCCACAGCCACACACAACACACCGTCATCAGCAGGCACGTAAATACACGCACACACACACACGCTGCATATCAACGCGGCAGTCGTCAGTCTTCCACACACACACACACACAAGTGGAATCCCCCAGAGGGTAGGCTTCGGCACAGCGCTCATGAATCTCTTTCCAGCGGCACAAACGGGAGTTCTGGCAGCGTGCAAAAACCAGTTGGCCCGTCGCATTTTTAGCCGTTCCCCAATATTCGAACACTTCTTCTTGCACGCACTTGTTCACTTCTTTTCCTGGTATCTCCCTCCCCCTCTTTCCTTTTTCCTTTCCTTTTTGCTCGGCCAAGATCGTCCTCTAAATCACTCTTATCGCCCCACGCGCACACACACACACACACACACATATTTTGGGCTGCCACCCACGACAAGCGCCCACCCTTTCATCTCTTGTTATTGTCAGCTGTGGCCCAGCGGACGGCCCCAGCAGATCTCATCCGCAGACTCATTAATCTGTCATCTGTCGGGGTGTTGCCTTCGCTGCCGCGGCCCTCCTTCCGCTCACTCTTTTTTTCCCCCCGCCGCGGCTCATCCCGCCAGTCTGCTGCCCCCCCCCCCCCTCCTTTCACACACATCCCTCCTCCTTCCTCCTCCTCCTCCTCCGTCCTTTTTCGTGAAAATGGCGAGAGAGCGAGATAAACACTTGGAGCAGCTGGAGGGCTAGAATTAGCATAGAAATGGAAGTTTGGAGTCAGGTTCAGAGGAGGGAGGTCTCAGCGGTGGGCTGTTAGGGGGACGCTGCCTCGGCGTGTTAGCGTTTTACGTTCACGCACACACATACACACCCTATATATTTTACATTGTTGGCTTTTAAGGAGGTTCTAAGTAGAGCTTCAGAATGAAATGTGAGACAAAATTCCGACTTGGCAATTAATTGAAAACAAACATTAAACTGAATGAAAGAGGTGGAGTTAGCTACACCATTCACCTGAAAAAAGTTGGTTTGGGCATGATTGATGCCAGTGTTTCCAGGAGGCTAGTGGGAATGTTGCTCTAGGTGGTGAAGATGGCTTCATGGAGGGCATCCGATGTCCAGAACTGGTGTCCATTTTTGTTAACTTCCCTTGCCAGTCATCCCAAAATGTTCGCTATTCAATTTAGATTAGGGGAACACACGGGATGATCCAAAAGAGTGAGGTTCTTCCTCTCGAAGAAGTCATTCTTCAGGTGGACATTGCCAGTCATTACCACACAGATGATTGCCTTCAGTCAGGAGGGGATGCCTTTTGCAACATCTCCATATAGCCGAGCCCTTTGTATTGAGATGTGGACTCCTATAGTGTAGCTATACATGAAAATCAGACAGAACTATTTCTAGACCTTCCAGAATCTACGCCTTTTCCAGCTGTATTTCCTTGGCATAGATGTACAGATATGTCTGAAAAGTAAGATTACAGACAACACAGTTAGGGTGCATGTTTTGACAAATTATCACCCTTCTGTGTGCAGCGGTTCAGTTATCTTACACATAGAGCCGTGTTATAATTTTGCCATATGACTATTATAGATTATCACATGGTTTGTCTGGTATCAGGCCAGGTATCAGCCCGAGACCGAAGGCATGCGGGGGCATGATACCTGGCCTGATACCAGACAAACCATGTGATGATCTTATTATCACATACTATTTAATCATGAGCTTATTATCACGTACTATTTAATCAAAAGACCATTTTGTTTCCAGAAAAATTTCAGTTTATTACATGTATTATATCTAAACAGTGTAAACACAATAATTGCAAAAATATTTCAACAATAATATTTTATCAACAGTCTTATTGTATCAATGTCTGACAATTAAAGTTCCATTAATCAAGTTTGGGTTTTTGGGTGACTGGAGAAGCACTAGGCACTAAGCGCTGTTCTCTGATTGGTTGTTTCACGGGCACGATACCAGAGCAGCGCGCTCTGAGTGGACAGCTACGGGGGCTGATACTGGACATGGTTAAACTCTATATTTTATCAGTATCACTGCCCTGGGCTTTGACACAGTATCATTTCGGCCTTTTCCTGTATCATTCATGGGCGGTTTCTAGGGTACAGGGCCAATTAATACTGTAGTATGTGATAATTTACAGTATACTATATATTTATATGTAGGGATGTACACATGTGAAATCCTGAAAACTTTGATTTAGTCAAAGAAATCAGATTTGATCACAACAGAATGGCGGTATCAACACACATTTCCTCCATTTAGTAGCAGCAGACGCTGCGGCGGTCCAATAAAAACCAGCCCTGTCTATTTTCCTGCTGGATGCCGGCCGTCGCCGCCCGGAGACTCCGAGAAAACATTTCCAGCTCTTGAGTGCGTCTATCAAATCTCTTTGTTCCGCTTCCATTACGCCGCGCTCGCTGCCTAGGCCCGTTGTGACTGTCTGCCACAGTGGCATCCGCATACACACACACACATACACGCACACACACACACACAGAGAAATCTGGCAGGCAACGCGCTGGTTGAGTCATAACTCGGTCTCCTGGACGCGTCTGCCGCCAGCTGCAGCATTATGTGGAGCGCTTGTGTGCGAGTTTTTATGTTAGTCCGGCGCAGGAACACGCTCATTTCCCCTCCCTCCTCTTCCTCCCATAATTTGCCTGACACAGGAACTTTGCATGCAAGAAGCTGTCTGTCTTTGTACGACTTTGTGCTGAACCAAAGCACTTTGTGTTGGCTCTCTGCAGGAGGTGGTGCTGTACTGCCTGGAGAATAGAGTGTGTGAGGTGAATCACCGTGACTACGCCGGCTACTGCGCCCTTCACGAGGCCTGCGCCCGCGGCTGGCTCAGCATCGTCCAACACCTTCTGGACTACGGCGCCGACATCAACTGCAGCGCACAGGACGGCACCAGGTACGTCGACCTAAAAACACGCCTGGCACGGGCCAATGTGCCCCGTGGCTTCCTTAGCAGGCGCTGAAGGGGGGGGGCACGTCAGGGGAGGAGTCACGTGTCTCATCAGTTGCCAAGGGAGTCGGCATGACACGCAAGCTGCGCAGGTTGAAACAGGAGGCTGGAGACGTGCCTGAAGATAAGGACCTCCTGTTGGGCAAAGCATATAACGCGACAATAATAATCCAGTCATGCGTCTGTCACGTCACTTGGCGACGTTGTAGTTTTTTGTTGTTGTTGTTTGTCGTCCTGTGAAGACGGGTCAGTTTTATTTGGCAAAGGTTCTTATTTATTGTGCTTATAATGGGCTAAAAATGGTATGTCACAAATGGATGCCTTTCTGCAATGATGTAACTGTAATGTCCCAACTTCGCCACTAGGTAGAGCACCTGTATTTGTGTTGTGCATTTCTAAAAAAACACACAAAAAAAACAGTAAAAGTAAGAAAAAATTGAAAAGATAAAAATGGTCTGATATTTTTTTCTTTTTATCCAAAACAAATAATTGTTTTCCTCAAATTTGGAGATACATGTTTTTACTGGAGGGGCGGCACGGCGGGCAAGTGGTTAGCGTGCAGACCTCACAGCTAGGAGACCAGGGTTCAATTCCACCCTCGGCCATCTCTGTGTGGAGTTTGCATGTTCTCCCCGTGCATGCGTGGGTTTTCTCCGGGTACTCCAGTTTCCTCCCACATTCCAAAAACATGCTAAGTTAATTGGCGACTCCAAAATTGTCCATAGGTATGAATGTGAGTGTGAATGGTTGTTTGTCTATATGTGCCCTGTGATTGGCTGGCGACCAGTCCAGGGTGTACCCCGCCTCTCGCCCGAAGACAGCTGGGATAGGCTCCAGCACCCCCCGCGACCCTCGTGAGGAAAAGCGGTAGAAAATGAATGAGTGAATGTTTTTACTGGACTGCAATATTAAAGGTGAAAGTCCAGAGAATGTCGAAGATATCCAGTTGAATACCTTGTCATCTTGTGGACTAGACTCTATATACTGAATGCTATTATAGAAATATCATTCTTATGTCTTTACAGGCCTATTCACGACGCCGTGGAGAACGACCACCTTGACGTGGTTCGCGTCCTGTTGTCCTACGGGGCCGACCCAACCCTGGCCACGTACTCTGGCAGAGGCCTCCTCAAGATGACCCACAGCGAAGTCATGGAGCACTTCCTCACCGGTAAGCTAAGCTGTACTACATGGCTTTTACGCTTTAACAGTATCGTTCACCAAGGTAGAGTTTGGAATGGAACGCCTTAATCTGACTTGTTGGTGATCTAAGCGGCAAGCGAACTCACGTCACAAAAATAATCCAAGGTTAATAAAAAGCTATTTAAAAAGTACAAGAAAGCAGTAGGGAGGGGACCGGTGGGTGGCGTTTTAGCAGGTGACGAGGGTTCACTTGTTAAAGCGGCAACTCAGACACCCCCGATCCAATTGGCTTGTTCTTTCAGCGCCATGACCTCTGCACAACCTGTTGCTCCGATACCCTTGTTCCGATTCCCTTTTGCAAATCCCCCCCCACTCCGCCAACCACCCCCTCTGCTGCACACTTTCCCCCACCCGTCATGTCAGCCGCTGTCATCCAGTCTTTCCCCCTCCGGCAGGCAACCCCCCCTCGACAGCCCCCCCTTCGACCACCTGTTAGACAGGGAGTTTGAGCTTGCAGGAGTGCGTGCTGTTGCCTCTGAGCTCCTTTAGCTGGTTACTTAGCAACGCCGACTGTGTTTGCTCAGCCTATGCGAGGAAATGGGCTCTATCTAGTGCCTGCTGGGGCCTGGGCGTGCCTTTTCTGACTGGGCTTGACTTTGCCTTGGGAACTTCAGATTTGGAAGTCAGCAATGTGATCGCGGAAGAGGTGGTGCTAAACATAGAAAGTGGATGGTTTAGATAATTTTTTCACTCATATTGTGCTGTCTGTGTTTGTGTAAGCCAAGGGTCTCCAACTGGTAGCTGGTGGGCTAGCAGTAGCTCACCGCCTGTTTCTGAGTAGCCCACCAAGTGTCAAAGAATTAGGTACATTAAGATGTACATTTTCACATGGAATGAGGTTGTCCTGCCATTGTATGGTTACAACATTATTTCAGCAGGAGACCATAGTCAAAGGTTTTGAGTACAGTTTCTCATATTGAAGACCATTGGAGACCCCTAGTGTACCAATGCACACAAGTTTGTACATTTGTCAAAGCCTGCACCCCACTGTGTTGCCTGTGCTATTATTTTTCTGACTAATGCACCACATGGTGGCGCTGTTATTAAACGTTCATTCATTTTCTATACCACTTATTCTCATGAGGGTCACGTGCCTGCTGGAGCCTATCCCAGCTGTCTTCGGGAGAGAGGCGGGGTACACCCTGGACTGGTCGGCAACCAATCACAGGGCACATATAGACAAACAACCATTCACACTCAAATTCATACCTATGGATAATTTGGAGTCGCTAATTTAACCTAGCATACAAATATACTTTACATTAAAATATGAATGCATTTTAAAAGCGCATACTCAACCAACTAGTGAGAGAGAAAGAGAGAGAGAGAGCACACAGCGAGTGAGCGAGCGAGCGATGGTCGCCCTCCCTCCCTCCACCTGGTCCCACTCATCTGGAGGCCGTTAATCCCTCCAAACACACGCCAGACGCCCCACGCCTCAGTGCTGGCACAAAGCCCAGCTCTGATTCGCTGTGTGTATGTGCGTGCGCGCGCTTGCACTTGTGTGTATGTGCTGAACACACACTTTGCTCTCGCCGCCGCTTATCCAGCTTCCCTCGCCTCCATGTTTGTTTCCAGCTTTGCGTGCGTACGTGCGTGCGCGACGGCAAAAAAAAAAACGGTGTGTGGTTCTTGTTCCTGGCAGCCGTCTGCAGCCTCGCTCTGAACTCAGCCAGCTTTAACCCAGTAGAGACAGTCACTCCCTCCCCTGTGGTGAAGCCGCTGGCCCCTGACCATTAGCGCCCCCCCTCCCGCTCCCCCCAATACTCCCCCTCCTCCTCCTCCGCTTTTACTGCCGTTTATCCATTCGCCTCTTGTCTCCAAGGGCAATTGTTTGCCTCGTTGCCTGTCCCCCTGGCTCCAGCTCGTGAGTCACGCGCTCCTCTCGTCTCTCCATAGATTATTTTGCTGACCTTCAGGGCCACTCGGATGACGACCCGGGGCTTTATTGGGAATTCTATGGCAGCGCGGTGTGCGGTGAGTACCTATCACTGCCCTCCTTCTCAGACTTTATCTTCCAACATCAGCTCACTTGTGTTTTGTGCGTTTTTTTTTTTTTTTAAAGAGTCTGCAGAGGAGGGCGGCGCCGGTTACGACATCCTGGCCAATCCACCAGGCCCAGATGACGAGGACGAGGACGACAAGAGGGAGGTGTTTGAGTTTGAGTTCTCTGACCGACCTCTGCTGCCTTGCTACAACATCCAGGTGTCCGTCTCTCAGGGGTGAGCATCCCACTGTCAAGTGTAAATGTTCCCATCTTCAGGATCTGTGGACTATAAAGAGCATGTCCACTCTTTTGGACCAACACACTCACTGGAATTTTAAAAATGACAATCAGCATGTATTCTTCTTTCCACCGGGACTTGTATTTCTGTATTTAGGTCCCACCACCAAGTCTGCAGTCATTGGGCGACCTTTCATTCACAGTTCTTGCAGTCATTGGGCCATCTGTCAATCATTATGCAGCACTTTGAATAGTTTACTTGTTTAAAGTTACACGCAGCACATAGTGAGTGATTGGTATCCATTTACTTCTTATGGGTTTATTTGGGTTAAATGTTGAACAGAAAAGAATGGATATGGATACCTAAGAGTGAAATGTGTGAATTTATTAGGTTAAATTGTGCCTATAATAATAGTGTTTTGGATTTTTGAGGAAAAAGTTTTAAAAATGCAGTGGAAAATTACTTTTAAATGTAAATTAATTTCTAATAATTTTTTTAAATGAGGAAATTTTTTTTAATGTGACATTAATAAAAACTTAATTTGGAAGTGACACTTGAAAAATCTGATAAAATTACATTGAAAACATAACTGATCTTAAAATACATTCAAAAACTAAAATAAAAAATACATTGTAAAAATGTTCATTTAAAATAAATATATAAACATTTTTAAAATACCAACATTTCTAATGTAAAAATTAATTGGATTTTTTTTTAATGCACAACTCTTTTTTTTTCATAATTTCAATTTCAGATAATTTTGTTTTTGGTTTTTTTAATCAGTGATATTGATGTTCCGTGTCCTGCTTTTCAATGGTAAATTCAGACCTGCCAGCACGTTTGCATTTTTCATACGCATTTTGACTCTCGAATACACATATGCACAATTTAAACCTGTTCATGCGACTCTTTGGGAGGGTGTACAGCCCACCTCCACGATCCCCTCCAATTTTGACCAAAAATGACTGTCGTCATGCATCAATTTGTTCCAGCTGCATAAACACTCCCCTTCTCTCTTTAATTACCATTGTTAGCTTTCTACGAAGGAAGCAAACAAGCTAATACTCAACTAGAGTTGTGGTTGCTCACAGTTTACATCATGTCACATGCTCAACCCTGACGAAGATTTATAGAAGGACGGCCGGCCAAAAATGCCATTTGCAGCACGTGGCTATTTTTTAGTGGCCCATTGCACAAAGTGGAAATTGAATTAAACAAAACAAACAGACAATTTAATGAGAAAAGGCTGAAATTGTGATATTAATAAGTCATGACGCAGAGCTTTGAGTTGGAATATACAGTATATAATACAGCCTTTTACAAATTTACAAAAATATGTAAAAATATCAATATGGTCTTCTACATTCATAAGACTTTGGCAGGTCTGTTAAGGAACACATTGGCAGCTGTTAATATTGCAATATTTCAATAGAAATAATGACTTTCAAAAGTACATAATCTAGACTTGTTGCCTATTTCTCATCCATGATTATTTGCCCCCCTTCAGGCCCAGAAACTGGCTTCTCCTGTCAGACGTCCTCCGCCGGCTGCGAATGTCGGCCCGCGGCTTCCGCCAGGCCTTCCCGCACATGGAAGTGGTGACGGTGGCCGAGGCGGAGTTCTACCGACAGGCGTCCCTGTCGCAGCTCTTCTCTTGCCCGGAGGAGCTGGAGGGCTTCCACCCGGACAGCAAGGAGCTGCTGGACCTGGTGGAGGACAGCGCAGAGCTGGCTGCCTTGCTGGGCTCCACACTGGAGTGCCTGGACGACCGCTGGGACCACGCCAGGGACAAACTGAAGGAGAAGATCAAGGCCGCCGGACAGGTGGGCCTCATCCTGAACCCAGGTCCCAATAAGCACTGATCCTCTTGCAAGACTGGCGAGGTGGCTTTTTCCAGCGCTGTGGTGCACTGTATATAATACCTACCTTTGGACCTGCTGGCTGACCTGTCAGCTTAGCCATATGTTTGACTCTCAACAACTGATGGTCATATTTTTTATAAATTAATATATGTACAAATAAGTAAATATAAATGGATATATGTATGTACATCTCTGTATACATGTGTGTACATAAAAAAAAAAAGATTTCTCTTCTTTCTGATGATGCTAACCACTGACAAGCGTGCTTGTCAGCAGTGGGATGGCATACGTGTAGCTGCCTGTGCCATTGAATGTGCTATTTGAGTTCATATAGGGAGCACATGATGTACAATTCTTTGCCCCCCCCTGAACCCCGAACCCCCACGAAGACTTCAAAACAGGAGGGGCTATTTTGTTGTACATCTTTTTTGTAATGTTGGAATTGTGCTTACGGTCAAGTCTGTAATTTAACATGCGGATCTACAGCGTTGATTGTATGATAAAAGTTTTATTGTAATACTGATGTTCACCCTTTTGGCAACGAGCTTGTGTGTGTATATATATATATATATATATATATATATATATATATATATATATATATATATATATATATATATATATATATATATATATATATATATATATATATATAATATATTATATATATATATATAATATATTATATATATATAATATGTAATATATATATAATATATGTATATATATATATAAAACAGTGAGGCTACTGCAGTAAAATCAACTTTTTTGGTGTGTTTGATTTTTGGTTTGTTTTTATTTTAACTTTGTAATTAAAATGTCTCCTAATTTGTATTTATATTTTACAAAAGAAGTTGCTTTAAAATAAATATACAAACTGCAAGATGACACTTGTGTGTACGCTGCCACTGCTTCCTTATTGTGAGGTTACGTTAAGAGCCGGAGAGCTAAATGGGGGACTAAATGAATTGGGTGTCGATGTCAAATTAAACCGTTTAGCCAAATTGTCCGCGACTCTTCAGCAGGATCAGATGCAATCCAACATTGCCATCTTTAGGAATGCATTTGTATTGTAGCTACACTTTTTTTTGTGTCTGCCTCCATGGCTCAATAAGATCCCGAATGAATGTTGAGACCTGCAGCGCCACACTGTGTCCGATCTGATAATTGCATCGTGGAGACCTTATTCCCGTGGTGCAGTGGTGACGTTTATGCATGCTGTGTCCTCATGTTTATTTATGTTGCCGTCCATTGATTGGAGTTCCTTTTGCAGATGTGTATTAACACAGAAAAATCAGCAGCCAATCACAGGGCACATATAGACAAACAACCATTCACACTCACATTTATACGGACAAATTAGAGTCGCCAATTAATCTAAAATGCTAATATGTTAAGTTATGTTATAATAATTAAAGGTGCTGTTCCTTTTTGGCTCCCTATTTACACAGTATAAGATGTCCAACCAGGGCGGCACGGCGGTCTAGTGGTTAGCGCGCAGACCTCGCAGCTAAGGTTCAATTCCACCCTCGGCCATCTCTGTGTGGAGTTTGCATGTTCTCCCCGTGCATGCGTGGGTTTTCTCCGGGTACTCCGGTTTCCTCCCACATTCCAAAAACATGCTAGGTTAATTGGCGACTCCAAATTGTCCATAGGTATGAATGTGAGTGTGAATGGTTGTTTGTCTATATGTACCCTGTGATTGGCTGGCAACCAGTCCAGGGTGTACCCCGCCTCTCGCCCGAAGACAGCTGGGATAGGCTCCAGCACCCCCCGCGACCCTCACGAGGAAAAAGCAGTAGAAAATGAATGAATGAAGATGTCCAACCAGACCTGATATGAGCAAAATAATACTGCAAAACTACACATTTGGAAGTGACACTGAGCTTTGCGGTGTGCACACGCCGCCATCTTCCGTAAGTATGGGTCTTCTGTTAAACACACGTCATTTTCATTTCTTTAACACAAATGAGGCTGAACTGTCAAAATGTATGCACATTAGCAGCTGTGGTACAGTCTTGATCACGTTTTCGACTGCGTGATTGAACCTTGAATCAGAGTCCTCTGAATTGAATCGAATGGAATAGTCCACTAATCTAAGACACTCTAATACGAACTCTCAATAATAGATACAAAAATGCAATATAACAATTTAACCTGCTGCTACGCCACATTTCTCAACCAATTCAAGCCATTCCAACGTCACACTTTTCAACATGTTCAGGACATTGAGACTACCCATATTTATACTCTCAAAAACATCTAAATTCTCCCCTGATTTACACTGTTCAGTAAAACTGCTACTACTTCCAACCGATTTCTCAACCGATTCACCTCATCCCAACATTGAGTCATTCAACAAAGGCAGGACATGCTATTAGCAGCACAAAAATTCCCACATTTTTTCTTCCAGAATACAAAATGCCTTTGATCTAACATGTTTTAGCTACTTTCACATTTTTCACATTTATCACATATCAGACTGTTCATAAATCTAAAGTCATAAATCTCATTTGGGACATTTAGCCTTCCCGGTAAATTGCACTATCATGCTAGGTGGTAGCATGTTAATACTAGCATTTTTATCCATTTCCATAGCTAGACACTTATATAAAAACTTACCACACTTACTGTGTTTGGTGTTAGCATGGTAAAGTTAGCATGTTACCACTGATTGCATGCTAACATTAGCACTCTAACTGTGTAGATAATATAAATGTAGTACTTTACCTTTATTTTATTTGTTTATTTGCCTTTATATTTTCTACAACAGTCTCTTCTGGCATTAATCCTTTCTGGAAATGTATTTTTGCATCTATTTTTGTATGCATGTACGTTTTCTGTCTAAATACAACACGACTGATGTGCGTGTGTATGTGCTGCGTGGGGCGTGGCCTGCAGCTTTGGTAGCGTGAAGTGGTCAGAATATATAGTTTTCGAGCGTCAGTGCTATATGTCTATGGTTAGCGCCCCCAAGGCATATTGCTCCTTAATTATAATATTTTAATTAATTTCTTTATACGCTTAACTGTGTAAAACACAAACAAGTATGCTCCTCACTTCCCTTCCTGCCTGTACCACGTGACCAAGTACGGAATTGTGGTTTGTGATACATATATTTTTTTATCGAACATGCTTTACAGTAAAGGTAAATAGTTCGATTGTGCAACGTGGCAAAAGCTATGATATAATATTTCATTAATTTCACTGTACAAAAAAAGGAAGCCATTCCGTTTACGTCATGATGCTGTTGCATCACGTGACCAGGCGTGACGTATCATGTCAGCTGATCACTGCTAAGCTGCAAAGAGAAGGCAAAAAGATGGCGCTGACTGGCGGTCCGAGGTTGAAGGCTCTGTCCTCTGCACTGCTCTCCCTGCTTTTCCTCTCCACAGGTAGAAATTATGTCAACATATTTACACATCTCATCTGTTTTTAACGTGATAGTGACTGAATACTGAGGTCGAAATGTTTGAAGGATGACAGTCTGGACTATGCTAACCTAGTTTGCTAGTAACGTTGATTAGCTCATTCATTTGATGCTCATTTCTGTATTTTTTGCCTGCACACTAAAATGAGGCATTTATTCTGCTATTGTTATCTTCCTGTGGTAGTTTCTTACCGGTTTGGTCACCTGACAAGCGTTGCTAATTGGGGAGGGGGGCGCATTTCGTCAGTCAACCAAACTAACAATAATTTGAATTACTTTGTTTAATTTACTCAAAGTCTCAGTTTTAAACATGACAACAGTTTAATTGTGTGTGATGTGTTGTATTTGTTTTGTCGTGGTTTGCTATTATTACAGTAGAAGGGATCGTGTCATGTGACAGGCCGCTAAACCGGAAGTTCAACGTTGTCTTTCCATCACGTGTCGCTGCCTTTTTGTCATTGCAGATATAAGACACGGAGGTTTTAGTTCCCTTATTTAGTCGCATTAAAGTGTCAGGGTATTAAAGAATAATGGATGTTTAAGTCCAGTTCTGCACCCGTACTACCACAGTAATGAACAGTGTCAGTCAAAACTGAGCATAGCTGTGGCGTTATGTGTATTTAGTGACTTAAAGATATGATATTTAGGATCATAACTGATCAGAAGCTTATAACATGTACATTTATTTTCCTTTGCTAATTGAGCATGTTTGTGCCGTCCTCCAGGAGTCCATGGTGACAGCATGACAGTGCTGCAGGCTCCTGAATTTGTGTCCTTCCAGAAAGGAGAGTGGCCCGTCTCTGGGGAGAAGATCCCAGACCTGGTGGCTCTCACCATGGGCTTCTCTGTTCAAGAGGTGCTTTGACAATTTATGGTTAGCATTTCAACTAAAATCTTCTTTTATATCAGTTTGTGTTTTTGTACCCAGGAACTGTCTTGGCCTGGTCTGCAAGCCGGTCCTTTGTTCCAGCGTCCCCGTGCTAATGTTCTGGTGGTGGTCCGAGGCGCTGATAGCCTCAACTTCCCTCAGAGTGTGGCCTCCTATCCACTAGAGAATGTGAGTCAGTCTGAGCTTTCTATGTATTAAACTTTTTACAGGTTTTAATCATATTTTTCTCCCATTTTTACCCCTCCCAGCCAGTACCCTTCACGATGGACAGCGTTGCCGAGACAGTGCACTCCCTGTTCGCTGAGGACACGCCTGTAGTGCTACAGCTCGCCCCAAGTGAAGAGGTACAAATTAAATCCTAACCTTCAACCTTTTATTTGCGCTAACTTAATCTTTGCAGCGGGGGAGCAACAGCAAATCAGGAGGGAACTTATTGTCAGCTGACTGATGTCATGATATTTACAAAGTGACTTTCATGCCATCGACCCACGCTACCTTTTCTATTTCATTATCCATATCTTACTTATTGTGTGAAAAATATGGGGTAATAACTATAAAAGCAATCTTCACTTGTACTGCAAAAAAGGTCAGTAAGGATAATTCACAATGCCGCCTACAGAGAACATACTATTTCTAAAATAACAAATACTTAAACTTGCTGATATAGTTACTTTTCAAACAGCTAAAATAATGCATAAGGCTAAAAATAACCAATTACCTAAAAATGTCATCCAATACTTCTCTACAAGAGAGGAGAAATATGATCATATATGATCATAAATATGTCATTGCAAACTTGGCCATAACACCTTCAGGACAGATTCATGTGTTCCATTTTCTGCAGCACTAATTGCTGGTACCCTCTGTGAAAAAAAGTAAAGGCAACCTGTGGAACCTTGTCTTAGAAGTTCCACATAAGATTGCTTATGTATCCTCAATTTCTCACCATGCAGAGGCTGTACATGCTGGGCAAAGCCAACGCTGTGTTTGAGGACCTACCAGTGACTTTACAGCAGATCCGAGGCCGTTTGTCCCAGGAGGGCTCTGTGCTGGCTTCCCTGCCCCTCAACTCCCTCAGTAGAAATGCAGAGGTCACTTCTCAACAGAACCACTTTACTATGCACTAATATGTGGAAATATTCTCATTATAATAACATCTTTACTATTACTGTTGTTCTACTGTATGCAGGCGGATTTGCTCTTCCTGTCCGAGATCCAAGTTCTGCGTGATATCACTGCTCTGGTGAGTCAGCCGCTGGAAACTTTAGCAAGTGCTTTTAGAACGCCATCAATAGAACACAACAGTTGTGTGTTTGTAGCTTTAATACTAATGAGGTGTGTTTGTCCATGCCTGTCTCCAAGTGCAATTTTTACATATACACTTGTAATAGATATCATACTGTATATTAGGGATTGACCAATATTTTTTGGGGGGGCTGATGCCAATACCGATTTTTTTCCATCACCCTTAGCCGATGGCCGATTTTGCTTGGGCCGATATTTGTGGCCAATACTGCTTTTGATCCCTCAATTTATATGAAAATATGACCATGATAACAAATATTACAAGTCTCATGTTTAAACAAATATTTATTGAAATGTAAACACTGAACACAGTAGGATTCAGCTTTCTTAAACACTCATTTAAACGGTATTATCAACTTTAAAAAGGAATAAATATTCAACCATGTGCTGTTATAGTTTAAATTTATCAAGCATTGATGTGATGACTGCCCCTCCGCAGCGTGACACCCCCCCACCCGCCTCCACACACATCACACTGACAAAATTTAGCACGATATATAAAACATTTCTCTCATCATTAAAATTCGTGTTGTGCACGATAAAGACCTCTCATAAGCAGACACGGCTGCTCCAGAGAGCTGCCCCGGCGGATGCCTGACTGTAAATCATGCGGCGGAAAAATATATCGCGAACCCACGCGCGTATCGGCTGATACCGATTCAAGGAAAAAAACACAAATATCGGCCGATCCTTACTGTATATCACACACAACAATGTAACATTAAGGAGTGGGACCGGAGGACACAAATGTTAGCAACATTAGAATAGCTTTTTGAGCTACAGTGAATTGCAGTCGCATTTTAACAGCAACATCATGCGAGGTTAGCTTATTTGCTATGCTACCACAGCTGTCACTCAATGACTACTTTTGATTTAAAGACATCGTCAGTGAAGGGATGCGAATATATTGCCGGGACTAATATACATAGGCATACACAATATTAATTGTTCTTACCAAGGTACCCTGACTTTACGTTCTGATGTTTTTGTAGCATGTTTGTGTTTTCAAAGGAAAATATGATATTTGGTAAGTGACAAGACTTTTGTCCAAGTACAATCTGACTTTTCTGAATAAGGTGTATTATTATCTGAAACAACTACAGCTACTACAGGGGAAGTTATTATTATTTTTAGTTCCTACAAGGTGAATAAGCGGCACAACTTTAGTCAAACACTGTACACAGAGTGGCTCATCTAACTTGGGGTGGATTTTTTTCCCCTTTGTGACGTCATGAAAAGCTTCAAAAGGGAGTGTCTGAGCTATCTTCTTCCAGGAATGGAGCAAACATGTGAGGGACATAGATATTTATCACATTTAGTGCTCTTAACCATGCTCACACAAGGAACACATTTTACTCTGAGAACATCATTTAAAGGTCACCTTTGTATAATAGAGGACCTTTTAAAAGCATGAGCACAGAATAAAACTTTTTTTGATTGCCATCCTTCAGCTGCAGAGACACAAGCATTTGGCCAAGGACCACTCTCCAGACCTGTACTCCTTAGAGCTGTCTGGATTAGAGGAGCTGAGCCGCACCTACGGACAGGACTCGCCACAGTACCGTGATGCTATCGCTATTCTCGCCTCTGTCTTGCAAAAGGTGAGGAGGAAGACGCGAGCCTTTCCAATCATCAATGTAGACTTTATCTAAAACCATGTTTGTGTGTTCATTGTTGTAGTTTGGAGAGGATGTATACAGTCTTTATGGCAACAGTGCTGTCGTGGAGGTGGTGACCGTGAAGAACTTTGAGGCTCCCTTGACCAGGAAGTCCCGCTCTATTTTGGAGTCCAAACAGATTGTAAGTCTGGAGTGGTACTCAAAAAAACCCACAATGCATTTCCAATGCAGTAAATAGTATATTACTTTCTTTTTTTCTTTGATTGAGCATGCTTTGTTTTTACAGTAGACTTGTAGTACACAAAGCCACGTACGCCGTGTGGTAGTTCTTTACTGTAAATGAAAATATTGACAGTTACTAGGGTACCCATTATGTCATTGTATGGTCATATCACCTTGTGCTGTGGTACGAGGTGCATTATTAAAAAAAATAAAAATAAAAAAAAACCTTAAACTGTATTATGGAAAGCAGGAAGTGAACAAATGTAGCAGTTACTGATTGTAAAAGTACCAGATGGAGGGGTAGGATTTAATAAGCTTTGCTTCTTCCTACTCCTTTTGGACATGTGGAACTGTGAACTGATTATGGGATGCATTCAATTGTAATCTGATGCATGTTCAAATGAAATAAAACTAATACCATTACCAAAATAGTCCTACAGCCATTTGCAATGTCTGCAAAAGAGCGCTGCATTCAAAAGCACACATTTAATAAGTATGAGTATGAAATGCAGCTTTGGACTTTTGGAGGAAAGACGAATATCCAAAAGAGAGCGAACAGACAAAGCACATCACTGAATTTCGTTGTCAAATTTGTTGCTCCGGTCAACCAAAACATCGAGTTGGTGAAGACGTTGCTTTTTGTGGGTGTAACTGCTCTACGGCTACTGTGACAGATTTCCTGCAGCAGCACCCCCACCTCTGTAGTTTTGTTCTCTTCACCTGCTGTGCTTCAATTAATAATTTACCTTTTGCTCTCTGCATTTTGAAATCCGTGTCTGCTCACGGCCCTATACCGTCTCATGCCCTTTTATGGGCATTGATGGGCTATTACTTATGCTCATCACATGTTCTTTAGACTCAAATTTCATGCACTTAGTTTAGGAGGAACTAAGATTCATCAGTTTAAGAACACAGCTGTGAACAATTCTGTGGCATGTTGACGAATCTGAGTATGGGATGACATTTTTGGGCCGTGGCATCTATTTGAACAGAGGCAACTCTTTGAGGAAATATGGTTTACAGGGCTGTTTGCTTTTAGTTTTTTTTTTTGTTTTTTTTTTGACTGTTTGGACTGTTTTCTCGCCTGGCGTCGGGGAGAAGGCTCTGCATCCGCTGTAGAACAACCAGGTTTAGAGACAGCTACTTTCCCCTGGCCATCAGACTGCTGAATGCCAAATAAGCCCCTCTACCTGCCCATACGCATACGCAAAACCTAAAATTATTATTATTGTTTCAAAATTATTTGTGCAATTTACTGTTTATGCTGTACATTGTTGTTCATATTTGATGTTATCTATTTATTCTCCACATTATTATTATTATTATACGGGAGCCAGGCAACAACATTTCGTTGGCAATTTCACTGCTGTGTTATTGTGCAATAACAATAAAGGAAGTCTATATCTAACTATCTAACTAACTAACTATCTATCAAACTATCTAACCAACGTGGTTGTCCACACTGTTTTGTAGAGCAACCCGGGCAGCCCTTACAACCTGGCCTACAAGTACAACTTCCACTATGCCGTGATCTTCAACATTGTGCTGTGGCTAATGATCGCGCTGGCACTCGCCGTCATCGCTGTCGCCTACAACCTGTGGAACATGGACCCAGGCTATGACAGTATCATCTACAGGATGACCAACCAGAAGATCAGGATGGACTAAAAAAAAAAAGACACTTGACCTCCTGCACTCCTTTAGATGCTCGTGTTTGTTTGGTGTGCCGTCATGTTTTGTGAGTACCTTGAAGCTGTATAATACCGCAATTGGTTTGTGCTGCTGTGATCATTGACAATGTTTAAATTGCATTTCATTCCTACCAAGTAGTTTGGAATAATGGTGAATTTATGGAAAGTCTGTTTTAAGTTAAGTAAAATATTTGTGTATATATTGAAATATGACTATGACAAACTGCTGTGCTCTTATTGTGAAAAGATTATTGTGAAGATATGTGTTTATTCCTGCAAATATTCACCCTGCAGTTGTTGGGTGATTATTATTAAAATACATGACGTAAGATTTAAATGGCAAAACAATAAATTGTGATGCTGGTCATGGTGATTGATGTCTGTTTTTAGAAACATGAATTGTAATGCCAAATGTAAGGATGTACTATATACATTTATAGAAAGTTAATATTTCTGGAATCCTTTAAAACCCACTCAGTAACCCTCTGAATAACTTCATACAACAAATGTAATTTAAAAAGCTATAATCTGCGTCATTAGGTTACACTTGAATCAATTCGCTTTAAGACTAATCGCGTCAAAGGCCATTCTGTTACGTAAAAATCAATATAAAGCAAGGCGGCTCGTGAAAATGTGACTGGTTCTTTGCGTTTTTTTCCGCTGGTTGACGCTGTCACATGATCACGTTGCATGTGTAAACTCTCAGCCAATCTGACAGCAGATGCTACCTTAAGCCCCGCCTCCACTGCTATTTGTGGTATATAACTGGTTACCTTTTGTGAACACTTCCGGAAAGAGCGACGCCCTTAGAAAACAAACAACTCCTAATAATCAGCTTTTAAAGAGCCGTCAGTAAGCAGCTGATATGGTTTGACTCATTATAAAAGGTACGTTTTCGCCGCTTCTTAATCTTCTTAAATGTTATTTCAAGTGTCTGTCAGTGTCTTGTGTATCGACGTTGTAAACATGCCATAAGCTGCATTTTCTCGACCCTTAAAGATCCCTTAAAGGTGTTTTTTAACGCTCGGGAACTTAAATATAACTTAAATATGACTGAATGGCTGCGGACATAGGGTATCTAACGCACCTCATAGAGCATAAGAGGTGGCGTAGCATAATTATTTTGAAATAATTGAAATAGTGAACGTCGGTTTAGTAAAACCGTATGGTTGGTAATGTTCACTATCATTAAGCAGGCCATGAAGCATGACGCTTAACACGCACTCACAGCACAAAAAAATAAAAATAAAATAAAAAATATATTTAATATATATATATATAAACACACACACACAAATATATATAAATTAAAAATATATATATATAATTTTTTTTGTGCTGCTAGTGCGTGGATTGATTAAGCTTAATGATAGTGAACGTTACCAACCATATGGTTTTACTTAACCGACTTTCACTATTTCAGTTTTATATGTATATCCATATACATACACACACACACATATATATATATATATATATATTAAAAAATGAGACGCATTGTTTATTGTGTGCATCGGTGAATGCAAACTATCTGAGGATTCACCATAACTATTTTACTACATTAAACTTGCAAAATGTGTATATTTGCATTGTACATCATAAGGCTTTATTACATGTGACATTTTGACCCCCCCAAAATTAGTGTGAGCTTAGGTTTAGTTAATACTATAGCCGTACTGAGGGGGAAAAAAGGAAACCAACCAAGGCAAGATAAACCGTTTTCACCGTGCGATTTAAACCCAAAAGTATGTGGAAAGGCCAAAAACTACTCTGGACTGCAAAGGGTTAACATTCATGAGTTTGGTCTCAATGTGATCTAACTCTGTTAAATATCACTTGACTGTTTGACAGCGAGCATCTACGTGGTCAGGAAGATCCGGGCGGCCCTTGCAGATGGACCCCAACTGGAAAAGCCGATTGTAACGCCATGTTGTGCTAACGGTAAGACGCAATCCTAACGTTAATTTAATTCAAAAACACTTGTACAAATTTAGCAATAACAGTCCAAGAATTTTATATTATACTGTTAGTCTTCTATTTTACTTTATACTATATAGGTAGTGATGGTAATGATGTGCGTCTTTTTCTACTCAGCTGAAAGGAAGGCAGAGGGAGCCCTGAAAGGTCCACCACCGGCCACCTTAATGACTTCTGAAGTTGAAGACGTCGGGGCAGCAAGCTCCAGGATATCTTCAGCTGTGCAGAAGCATGGCTCCTGATGTTAAAAGGATAACATGGTTATTAAATGATATAAAAAATATCAACTGACTATCCAAAAAAATGACAACATGGTTATAAATCAGGCTTAATTTTGTACAACCATGAAAGATATGTCATTATGTTGTTTAATATTGTTTAATGACCATGTTGTGGGCTGGGTAACTAACGTAATAGCCTTCATTGTACGCTGTAGTGTTTGAAGACTGACTCACCAACTTCTCCCACAGAGGCTGAGCATGTCTGATGTTTTTTTGCAGTTATATAAATGAAGTATAAATACACATGTTGCTCGCAGCAACACTTGCAAAACCTTTTTGTTCTGTTTTCTTCAACATCCTCACTCATGGAAGCATAAACAACGGTATGTTCAGTCATCTGCTCTATGGCAATATTTGGTAACTGAGTGGAACGAAGTTGCCTCATTTTACTATCACAGCAAATTATGTGATTCCTGCCAATCAGGTTGAATCAATGAAAAGTTAGATAAACAAGAAAAAAATAGAACCAACACAACATCTTGCCTTGGGTTTTCTTGTTGTGTTGCTACAATGTAAGTCACATCCTGAAGTGGACATTGATTGGCTGTCATTGTTTTTGGGCTGGTTTAGCATCAGCTAATAGGCTCCCATTATGGGGAGGGAACGTGAAAAATGGAGAAGCATGTGAGAGTTGTCGGCCCAATAAATCGGATATTTACATTTCAAAAATTCCCTAACTGCAGCATTGATAGTATTATGCCTTTATACTGTCAGGAATGGAAGCACAGTCTAACAGTTGAAAGTGAGAGTGAAAGTAATTACCTGTTAGATTTTTTTTTATTTTGTGATTTATTTTTTGTTTGTTTGTTGCTGACAACGTTCTGCACCACACTGCAGCCCAGTGTTTGACAACCAACATTAACTTAAGAATAAGAAAGGCGGCAAGCGAAAGAAGATGAAGGCGGGCAGTTGTTTGAATGGGCCACTGTGATTGGCTTATGTGTGAAAATAGGGTGCGATAGTTATAATGTTTATGATGTCATCAAAGAGGCCTTCTAGAAGCTGGGGTCAGACACAAGGTGCGAAGAGAAGACAGCTGCCATTTATTGTTCAAGTATGTATCAGTAATACAGTGAAAAGGATATGTGAAATATCAATATTTACTATATTGCAGTCCTGGATAATATGCACTTTGGCCAACCAGTCAAAGTTCTGATTGCATTTAGATTCACAACAATGTAATAAAATGAATATAAAATCAAATTTGTAAAAAAAAATCTGTCAAATTAGTTTAAAAAAAGTTAAAAGTGAAGACAACTAAAAAAAAGTGTGGATTAAACTTTATAAACACAGTAGAATTGGCTATCTTTTATTGCTAGCTTTTTCGCGGAATAAGATCGTGACGCCTTTCCGGTCTAACCCGGATGTAGCAATGGACATCTGGACAGCCTCTGAATTAACAGCTCGTTGTCAGTAAAGGAGTGCGTATCATTATTGTGCGGTGTATTTTGGAAATGCTGACTATATCTGCGATAAACACCGCCGTATAATGCCTGAGTAAAGTACCGGAACATGGTAAGATTGTGCTTTATCTACTTCTTTGCGCCAAGCGAGCATCGTTTGCTAGCTCTGTGGGGCTACATTTGCTAGGGGCTAGCATTTGCTAACCGCTGTTTTCAAGATCAGTCTGTCGTCTTATCGAAAAAAAACACATGACGTAGGATGTCATGAAACTGAGTCAACATATATTTTTCCGCATAAATATTTAGACATTTTTAAAATAAAAATGCACTACGTCAATTTGTAAACACATGTGTCTGCCATTGTTTGTGTACATCGGTGCTCTTCATCGCAATTGGAAACAATACAAGGAAACACATTCCATACCGTAATATTCTAGCGTCAGCATTATATTTGTGCTGGTCATAAATTCTCGACGTGACAGCAACACTTTGATGCTTTTAATGAACATTACAGGAGCGCTTTGCTCTATTTAAGGATCGATTTCTGAAGCGCAAGTCAAAGAGCCTCTGTATTGCAAGAGTCCACTTGTATGTTTCATGATGGAGTCCTAAAACGTATATAAAAAAATCCTTTATATCACAAGAACACTAAAACACTAGTCAAATATCCTCAATAGTAGCCAGGTTTAGAACTGACCTTGCAGAATTGTCACCAGTTGAATACCATTGGTGTATTATATGAGTGACATATTGTTTTTGTCTTGTAGCGTTGCTGCTGTGCCTTACCAGTTTGGGAATCATGATGGACCATCGGAAAGCCTTAACCTTCTCATTTAGGATTGATCGGGACAAGTTGGTAAGTGGGGTTCAACTCAACTGCTCAACTGAAGTCTTCTTCCTGGGTAGCTTTGGTGGCATACTTTCAATGCAATCACTTGTTGACATTTTGTCTTCTCCTGGTGACATTTGTGTTTTGCACACTAATAAACAAATAATCTTTAAACAAACACATCACATGGGCGGTCAACAACAAGCTTTGGGCTTTTCCAACAATTTTCTTTCCCGCTTGTCCTCACTGGGGTCACAGCCTATCCCAGCTGTCTTTGGGCAAGAGGCGGGGTACACTCTGAATTGCAGATTATGGGCTTTTATTTATTTGTGCCTCCTCCCTTCCTAAATTTGATGCCAGGGTGGTTACAAGAACTCTGTGAATTTCAGGTGGCTAATCCATTCAGAATCCCCATGACATTTCCCTCCTCAGAGTGTGCAAGGTTAGAAAGGTACAAAGCTTGTAGCATGTGAAGAAAGGTTTTTTGGGTATGTTGTGCTATTGGTGACTACTTTTGATCATAAGCCACACTTTTTTTTGACCCATTCCGTTTTTATGTATTGAACAGGTGTCCTGGGCTGCCATTCCCGGTTGCAAGTTGAAGCAGTCGGACTTAAAGCTTAAAAGGGGATCCAAGTTGTATGATCACAACCATGCAGCACTGGTGAAATGGGGAATGGCCAGGTGAGTTGTCATGTTGGTCATAACTTGGGTTGGGCATCGTTTGAATTTGAACGACTCAGGTTCTGATTCTGAATCTTAGTTTCAATTCTGGTTCCGAATAGGTACGGGCTGGTTACTGCTTTCAAAGTATACCACGAGATGAAAAAGTCAAATTTTTAAAGCCAGTTTTTCATATAGAGGAGTGATTCTCAAATGGTTTGGCTGTTGTACCCACCATCACCATTCAATGAGAAGTGGCAACCCAATTTGAGGACATTTTGTAACGTAAACTTCTCACATATCTTATTTAATATATGAATTTATTTACATTTTAGATTGGATAAATACATTTTAGATCGGATAAATACATTTTAGATCAACAAAGGCTAAGCCTATCTATCCCAGAGTGTGTGATAGTTCACGTTTCATTGTCATTCCACTTTGTGGAATTCTTTTTTGGGGCTCTGACCGCTTGTTTTTGTCCCATTGGCGAGCTACAAGTGGCTATCACATTCATGAGGTACATGCTAACCTACTTTTTTAAAAGTGTGACTAAACAATCTTGCTCTGTTGTTATCATGTTAATAAAAAATTGTAGTTGCAGTAGCGGTATGACTGCATGCAGTCCACCACCACACCTTCAAAAAACCCTGAATTGTGCAAACAAAAAAGTGTGGCATAAAAAAACCAATAATGGCTCTAACCGAGGTTGCAATGTAGTAATTAATGCTACCTGTTGACAGAACTTTGTCTTTAAAATTTCTCATGTTTTTGTTGCCATTTCACTAAATGAAAAAATATATTCAGACGTCCCTCGTTTATAGCGGTTGATTGACTCCAGTAAATTTCTGCAATATAGGATTCAATATTCATAAATGGAATGTTTTCATAGTTTTGGCGTTTTTTTAAATATGGCTTTTAACATTATTAGAGCCCTGTAGACATGAAGTAACACTCCTATGTTCACCTTTACACTCCTATTATTTATTGTTTACATGACGTGGTACAGCTCAGGGACTTGAGACAGCCACTAGCTTGCAAGTGGGGCTGGTCGATATATCGATATTTCTTTTGAGCATGATATAAAAAAAACAAACATATCATTCATATCGATGAAGAATGGTTTTGCGGATAGGATTTGTCTCATTCATAGTCTCTGTAAAATGTAAACTTAGGAGCACAACTATAAGAAAGATATTTTACTTTTTTTGCATCATGCTTCTGATAGAGCTTATCAGGACCCTCCATATTGTTTATCTATGTCAGCTGGTTGCCTCCACCTCCCTTTTACAGTCACTTCTGCAATGACAGACAGAGACGGAAATGACATGCTGTTGTGTAAATAAGGAGATTTAGTTTGTTTAATGAAAGAGCAATGTATAAGACCGTTTCAAGATGAAAGGTATCCTTAAATTAGGAAGAAACACTCAATGATATTTAAGTGACAAATTATATGTGCTGTTACGCAGAACATTGCTGTGAATAATTCATCCTCTTCTGTGTTGTAGAGGGCAGCCTCGTCTGGTTCTGACAGATGTGCTAAAGACAGACCTCGGCAAAGTGTACTTGAGCACTCAAAGGGGTCACGCTTGTGGCAGAAAAGCCCAAACAACAAGCGGGATGAGCACGTGCAAGAACCAGTCCGACAGCTGTCAAGGCCAGAGGCCAACCAAGAACGATGGGAGTAAGACACCAACGGCCACATGTGACCAGAAGAGCACACCTACACCCCTTAAAAGGTATGAGAGTGTTCTGATGGAACGTGTTGACAGATGTCTTCTTCTTATAATTGTGAACTTGGTCTGGGCTCAGCCATATTGTATGGTGCAGCCAGGACAGTTCTGTTTCTGATTCATCTCAGTTTTTCTCTTCTGCCCCACAAGGCCCAGGGGTAGACCCAGGAAGAAGTTGCTTCATTTTGACAACAAGGAAGGAAACAAAGGTATTGCAGAGGGGGTGGTCGGCAATGGAAATGGAGAGGACTACAGAGTAGTAGGTGTGTACTACTCCAATGACTTGATTGTGTCCAGGATAGAAATAATTTTCCCCATCTTAACATGATGGATGGCTGCTAGGCTGCAAAGGAACGAACATTTGGAAGGAATGTCCCATCACCATGCTTGAGAGAACATTGGAGTTCATCAGAGGTTTAACAATACTCTGTCTCCTTGATTTCCTGGCCTGAGACATCTGACTTGACATAGCTGATTTTTCCTGCCCTACTTTCCGCTTGACAACAAAATGTTCTTTGCGTCAGTGAGGTTGTCAGCACTCATGAAGTTTCACTCTTGTTGTTTTGGCTGCAGATTGCGGCTTGTCCCTGAGTTGGAATCCGGCTCGGGATGCCGGAGATGAGTTTTCTCCGACTCCGGTCAAGGACATCAGGACCGAAGAGAGGACTAAAGTTCAACATTTTCAGGTGAGCGTTAGGTCTGCCATACATTTCCATTCTGATGACAATTGGTTAGGGTGTCCTATACAACCTTTTCCACTTATACACAATATGTTACCAATATCACAGCCTTGATTGACCAATACCAATATTGACAGCACAAACCATACATACCTTTATTACTTGTTTTGTAGTGTGCAATGTTAGAAAAGGCTCGATCAAGTGATATTAGTCAGAAATTTACTTAATTTACTAATTTACCTATTTTTTGCATCTTGGGCTATGGTTTTCTATGTATGTAGTTTATATGTAGGCATAATACAGCTCGGTTTAAACCAAACATTACTTACCATGGACAAGGACTGGCTCTTTTCTATTGTGGCTAATGACTTTTTGGCATCCTGTGGAAGTTTCCATATGATGCTGCTTCAAATACAAGATGACTGAGGAAGTTTAATACCACCATTAAACTTCCTCCGTTCTGTGCCGCCACGTGAAACATGTGCAATACAAGTTTTGCACTCAGCTCCAACGTCTTTTTCAGACTTCAGCAAAAAATACTGCCACATGGCCGACATCACTCCGACTCCTACTTTGTTAACACATTAATACACGATGCTGTTGTGATCATGTGGTCTCTATCTGGACGCTACTGGATAGACATGCAGGGGAGGAGTGTGGAAGCGAGTATTTGTATCGGAGTGGCAATGTTTAATTTTGTGATTTTAGATGCAGGCCTATATAATCCGACATTAGTTTTTTCCTGAGAGTGACCCGATATCTGAAACTCCTATGAATTGGACAACAAAATTCACTTGTTTGTGTTTGTGTTATTTTGTTAACCCTAAGAGGAAAAGAAGGGGCGCGTGGGTCAACGGTACAAGCACTCCCAAACGCCATCGTGAAAGCGTGCTGCGCCTCACAGGGGAAGATGGAAGAAATGGAGGTCTGCCCCAGTCGCATGTATGTCCCAATGAAGACGGGGAAGATTCCGACAACACGGAAGCTAGCATTGTGCAGTTCACTGTGGGGGCTGTGGACGGGACGCCGTGTCTTCTCCCAGTCATCCGTCCGAATTTGGATAACAGAAGCCGAGGTTGCAGGCGGTTATCTTCACAAGATAGCACGTCTCAGTCCAGCCAGGGGGAACCGAGTGAGTACACCAGAGTTTACTTGATCCCATGGGTAGACTACTCGTCAACACCTTTTGTCAAAATGTCAAAAAATAGGGAAAATTGCAGCTAAAAGATCCATTCCTAGTCAACAATTGGTACTGTACAAAATTATTCATACCTTTTGTTTTCTGCAAACATGTGGTTTGATAAGACTGCTATAGATCCTGGATTTTCTAACTGTGATACTCGTGGTACGCAGGCGGCGTCTAGTGGTAAGCAGGAACACGAGCAATTTTTTTAAATTAACAAAAGGTTAACTAGTTAACTACAATATTATTGTAGTTATGGCACACAGAACCTGTTTACGACCATCTAAATACATTTTTTAGCATTATTAGAGCCCTCTGCACATGAAATAACAACCCTATAGCCACCTTCACATTTGTGTTAATATGTTACACATAATCAGAGAAAATGATTCCCGAACCATTTAAGACATAAATAAAACTTGTGCTCATGTGTTGCAGTAAATATGTTCCGGTACAAGGGAGCACAATGGGTGCACAGACAGGAAGTGACTCCAGGGGCTCAACGTTGAGTTTTAGCATGTAATGGTGTTATTATTATGATTATGATTGATATTATTGTGCCTGTTGTGACATAATTTAATACGACAATAAATGCCTGTAAATGTTGTTTCGGTAATCAAGTCTTGTGCTTGTCTCACTGAACAGTTACTGACATCTAGTGGCCAATGTAGAATACTACATTTGCAATTTATATTTGTATTTTTAATTATAAATGTTTATGCGTCAATATACTTAATTTAGACCAAGAATATGTAGCATTTGCCTAAATATGCACATTTTAAAAAATTGCATTTAGCCATGAAACAGCATGACTTACTAATGTATATTTGAAAAACTGTAATCTATTGAAGCTGTATAAGGACTGTATAAATGGCTGATTCCCCTGAAAGGGCTACTAGTGAGGGTGCCGTCACCTCGAGGGGCATGACGCAATAGAATACAGTGATTTGAAGGTGTAACCATATAAAAAATATACTGTAAACGCATTGTATTGTCCACCAAATGTATATTTACCTGCATCCAAATGTAAAAAAACTAATAGGACTGTGAAAGTGGCTATAGGGGTGCTATTCCATGTCTACAGGACTCTAATAACACAAAACAATCATATTTAGAAGGTCAAACAGGTTTTCTATGGTCTTTCATGGTCGGGTCTGCTACCAGTTAACCACAATAAATGGGTGATGGCTGTATACCAAAATGTGATAATTCCATGCACTACTTTCTTCACTGCCCTCAAAGGCCGTTGTAGGTTTGACATTCATGCAGTTCCAACCATTCAAGCCGCCTTTCCCTGCGTCTTTCAGTTGTGTTGTCCAGTGATGACGAGGAGAGCACCGAGGTGGAAGAAGCAGGAGGAAGAGCGCGGTCGTCATCACAAGAAGCTGTATCCAAAGAGCGAGACGATTCTAATTTAGAGAATTTAGAGGTGGGCTCAGTGGTGTTTTCCATTTCTGATTGTTACAAATCCTTAATATGAAATATTCCATATTGTATTTTGTCACAGGTCCCACTGTAATGTATTCATGGTGTGTTATTCAAAATCTACCCTTGATTCTGGAATGTAGATAGTTTTTTAGTAAGCTTTTAGTAAGCATGACTGTTTTTTGTTTGTAGCTTTAATGCTAATTGAGCTGTGTTAGCGCTGTGTGTCCAAGATGCACTATTGTGTACTTTGGCCACTTTTTACACATACATAGTAACTCTGCACTTGTCCAACACAATATATGCCATATATCACATAGAACAATGTAACATGGAGGAGTGGGGCAGGAGAATATGAAGATTAGCAACGTTAGCATAGTGATGTGAGTTACAGTTTTAACATTACACTCACATTTTAACAGCAAAATCATGCTACTGTTAAATATGAAATGAAATGCAATTGTTAAAAAGTCACTTTTGTGTAAAGGAGACCTTTAAAGAAACTGGTAGCAGTCCACTGTAGATACTGAATTTAGTAATGTCTCCAGCAGGGGGGGGCTCGAACAGCAGCATTTGAGCTGCATGATGTGAGGATTTTTTAGTCCTGATCAACCATTTTCTGCTAAACATTGCAGAACTTGATGGCTCATATAATCAGCAGCTGAAAAAAGTTTATAATGTAGTAAACCTTTGTCGCAACCTGGTTGATGACAGATTGTTGAGGACACACAAGTATCTTAGCATTTTATTTTGTGAATTTTTACAGAACAAGTAAATAACAGAAAATAATAACCTATACCTAATATAGGTAATAATAACCTAAACCTAATAATAACAGACCTATCAACAATAACATGGTCTCCATTGAAGTGCATGTGTGTGTGCATGTAACAATGTAGAAATATTTCCCATTTTTTATTATTAATTCATTATATATGTTTTACAGGTGTTACCTGTGGTTGTGGACGGGCCTCCTCCCATGCCCAGAATAGACACCTCTTTCCTGGGTGTGGCCTTCTGCTCCATGTTCTGCGGAGGTTACCAAGGGAGGGCAAATGGAAACCTCATGGTGAATAACTTTTTTTTCTTTTTTTCCCCCAAACAGTCTTACAACTGAGCACACCACCATAAGTTATTTCCAAAAAGTTCTCTCCCATAATTGTTCACACATTTGCAAATTTTGCCATACAAAATAATGTAAATCCAATTAATCTGTTCCAGACACCCAAAAACATTAACATGCAACATATTTTATAGGCTATAATAGTTTTACATGTAGAAAACTATGCAAAAATAATTACAAATGACAAATTAATGGACAACTTATTTTGGACTCTAAACAAATGTGCAAAGACAGGCCAAGGCAAAATTTTGGTTGTTAGCCGAAAAACCTGTTAACTGAGGTACCACTCTATGCGTGCATGTTATAAGTCAGCATATTGTCAACTTAGTACACTTACAAATGTTTCTTAAGCAGAGGAGGAGCAATGGACAAAACCATGTTCCTAGTAGACGACATACACCTTTTCTATTTCTGGTTCAAAGCAAGAAGCAGGTGGAAATTTCCTTTGTGAACAGGCTACCTGCAATGCACAAATTGGCCACCAGATGGTACTGTTTATCAAAACGATAGTTCTACTACATACAACTGCATTGGGGGCACAACAGATGAAATGAATGAATGAATGTTATTTACTGACCAGAATGAATATTTACTGTACGTATATATGTGTCTGCATATAAATGTGTAAATTAATCACTCCTTTAATATGTCATCAATATGGAATTGCCATTTGGGACATGTATTCTTTTCAAAGCCTCATATATTAATTTGAATCATACCCATACAGCTGATGGTGCCCAAATGTATAACTTTAACCACTTTAGGACATAAACTTGGATAAGGAGATAAACTTGATGTAAACCTACTTGTTTCCTTCCTTTTGTCTCTCCGCAGATAGCAAATAAAAAAATCATCATACCATTAAAAGGTAATGTTTTTTCTAACCATATAAACAAATGAGGATTCATGGCAGCTGTGCTCAAATGAGCTCCCTTTCATCTCCTTTCACCCTCAGATGAAAACCACCAATCTGAGGTGACCGTGACTTTGGAGCGCAAGGAGATGCGGAGGTACAGCATTTGGGAGTCAGAGGAGCTGGCGGCCCGGGGTCTCTCCTGGGGGAGCAACGTTGGCACTGTGCTATTGTTTTGTGTGACACAAAACGCAGCTGCGGCGGTGCAGAGGGAACTTCTCCACCTGTGTGGCAAACAGGATGAAGAGTTGAGCACTGGTGAGATGTCTAAACGGGTAGCACTCCATGCATATCCCAGTACAACAGCTCTTCATGATGTTTTGTTTCCATTCTGTAGATAAAGTGAGCCCCTTCATTCTATTGAGTCTAAAGGACCCCGTTATGGGCGTGGAGGGACTTTTATTGCGCTCTCTCCTGGAAATAGACTGTCTCAACTGTCTGGCAACCGTCGACACCTCCGTTGATGCCCTAGACCTGAAGGACTACATAAATCCAAGTCTGTCACTGGACGAATGTTTGGAGCTGATCAAAAGAAGCAGTCGAGACCCAGACATGTTGCGGCAGCTTGGCGTGGACGCTACAGAATCCACATCTAACACAGACAGACAAAGTCCACGTTTGGATTTGGACGCAAGCAGCAAACTCCAGCTGGAGATCGATACACTGACCGAGACGGCACCAGATGCAGAAGACACAACACCAGATGAAGAATCTGTGCTGGAGCTGAACGCCTCGGACTTGCAGTCACGCAAGGAGCTGGAGATGCCTTCTATGGAGGAGCAGGAGGTGGACACCAGGATGCAGCACGGGCCAGAGGAGGAGCATACACAACATGGTGCGCTAGAGGAGGAGCATACACAACATGGTGCGCTAGCGGAGGAGCATACACAACATGGTGCGCAACAGCCCAACAAGGTTTGTGGTCCCAAACGCTCATAATTCACACAATTCCAGTGAGAGCTTTTTCTCCACTTACGTACTTGTCCTGTTCAAGGAGGACAACGAGGAAGTCACTCCTCTGTACACACTGTGCCAGCGGAGAACCAAAGGATCATACACGGTCACCATGTGTAAACCAGACTCCTCTTGGGTTAAATACAAACATCAGGGTCTAGGAAAAAGGTAAGTTACATGAAGGGCCTTGTCAGTCAGGGCATTGTCATATAATCAGTAAAAATATGAATAATTTTACTTATAGTGTCCTAATATTCCAAGATAAGTCACACATATATTTGTAATGTAAGGGGGAAAAATGCGAATAAAGATTATTTGAATTGTTATGGTAATGTACATTCAGGTTGGTCCTGTTCCCTCCACCCCCGACGAAAGGTGGCATCACAGTGACCATGGAGGACCTGCAGTGTCTGGACAGTCGGCAGTACCTCAATGATGTCATCATCGACTTCTACCTCAAGTGAGCGAGGCCACATTCAAGCTTAAACCTCTCAGGCTGCTCACACTTTTGAGTGTTGACATGTGTTTTTGACATCAGATACCTCCTCCACAAATCGCCGCAGGCCATCGCAGAGCGCTCACACGTTTTCAGCAGCTTCTTTTACAAGCAACTCACGCGTAGAGACAACGCCAGTGAGGGCGGCGCCGCTGAATCGTAAGTTTTCCTTTGTTTTTATGTATTAGGGGTGTCCAATCTTTTTCCAGCGCTGGCTGCTTTGTGTCATAGGTAAAAGCAAATTAGTAGTAATAGAGTAATAGGTACTGATAGGTCTCATAATAAATGCATTTAATTTTTACAATATGCTGATGGCCAATTTGGGCTGAAAATGGCCCCTGGGCTGTTCTTTGGACACTGCTGTGCTATATGAAGAAATAATTTATAGAACTTCCATCTATATAGTTTTGCTCTTTTACATTCAGCTGTCAGAGGCAGAAGCGGCACCAGCGAGTGAAGACATGGACACGGCACGTGGACATCTTCAAAAAGGATTTTGTGTTTGTTCCTGTCAATCAGGAGTAAGTCAACATCCAAAATGGCGGATGACGCCAATGCTGTGAAACATTGCAGTCATGGTGATTCTCTTTTTAGGGCTCACTGGTATTTGGTGGTCATATGCTTTCCTGGACTGGAGGAGCCCACAGTAGAGGCCAGGACTGGAAGTAGCCACAATGGGACGAGCGAGCCACCTGAGCAAGAGGAGGCGGGAGGGTCACAAAGAAGCTCGACGGACGCCACAGTGACGCCATCAGTGTTGATCCGAAGCGACATCGTGGACACAGGTATCAGTCAAACGAAAAATATGAACCCCTAAGTAGATGTCTGCTGTATAATCTAAGTGTGTGAAGTTACATACGTGGTAGGAGGAGAAGGGTGAGTTAGTGAACTAATTCTGCTTCCTTCAACTAACTGATGACCTGATAACGGAGTATATGCACGACACACAGAAAAGCACATTGAGATATGAAACTTATTAGCTTAGCAATATACAAAAAAACCATCGATCGCACACATGAATATACACAATTACATAATATTTTTCTAACACGATGATACTTTTTTAAACGGCCACATGGTGGAAAAGTGGTTAGCATGTTGGCCACACAGTCAGGAGATATGGAAGACCTGGATTTGAATCTACATGTGTAGGTTTCCTCCCACATTCCAAAAACATGCTAAGTTAATTGGCGACTCCAAATTGTCCATAGGTATGAATGTGAGTGTGAATGGTTGTTTGTCTATATGTGCCCTGTGATTGGCTGGCGACCAGTCCAGGGTGTTCCCCCGCCTCTCAAAGTCAGCAGGGATCGGCCCCAGCACACTCGCGCCACCCTAGTGAGGATAAGCGGCATAGAAAATGGATGGAGTTATTTAACATAACATCCCCAAATTAATGTGTATTTCCTGTCTTCTAGGACAAGATTCCACCAATGTCATTCCGAGTCAAGTGGTAAGTTGGAAATGCATGTTGGGTTCTTTCAAAAAGTAAAAAATGACATTACTCGTCAAAGGTTTGGACACTTTCTCATTCAATAGCGTGGCCAAGTGTGTCTAAACTTTTGCCTACTACTTACAGTACTGCTAATACTGTACATATAAATTATCTGTTTGGACAACAGACTGGCACTTTTTAAAAATAACATTATTCTGACCTGAACACATCAGTTATTATTATTTTTTTTTACATTTTCTCTGCTTCCTTTAAGTCATCAACACACTCAGTCGTTGCATTTTCTTTGTTAGATCCTAACGCAGCAACCTCGCAACTTCTTAACTCACTTGATTACGTTGTTATTCCTCAGCATGGTACTTAATGTTGATGAGGGCTTCCAATACATCCTGGTGCAAATCTGCAACATGGACACCATTTTCAAACTTTGCGATGTTTTATGGCATTAAAATTGCTCTCAACCCTAATCCATTGGTTACGAGTTGCAGCATCACCTCTTGTGCAAATAGGGAGGACACATGTTTGGGATTGGGCATTCAGGTCTATAAAAATGTAAACCGCAACCATATCATGTCTTTGGAAAGTCACTTCAATGAAGGTAAAGGTAACCTTAAATTTTCATTTATCGCGTTCATAATTTCTATTTGAATTGTTTTCTGCAAGTAAATCTATAACTGTTAAACTTTTGTGTGAACATTTTTGGCCTCCTGGAACGGAACAATTGGATTTACATTATTTCTTATTGGAAAAATTTATTTGTTTAGTCCTTTTGGAACTAATTAGTAATGCTAACCAAGGTTCCACTGTACCTAATTGAGTTGGACATTTCATTTCTTGCTTTTGCTTCCCCCATAGAATTGCACAGAGAAGACCTGCCATAGGAAGATGGTTTGTAAAAGGTGGGTGGGTGCAAACACTTTGACATCAATGTAGCTTTGAATTGAGGTGAATGTTTCTGCCTTTGTTTTTAGGCCGTGTATTCTCATCATGGACTCTCTCAAGCTGTCTCTTCATGAGCGTATCTTTAAAGTTTTACGAGAGTGAGTATCACCCTTATTAATTGTATTTGTCTATTTGTGTAGCAGCTGACTGTGTTTGCCTCCCTTTAGATATTTGCAGTCCGAATGGGAGGTCCGTCGCGGGTCGTCACGGGACTTTGGGCCAGACCAGATGAAAAGCTCACATTGTCAAGTTCCTCTGCAGGACAACAGCAGCGACTGTGGTCTCTACTTGCTGCAGTATGTGGAGAGTTTTCTAAAGGTAGGCTTTGCATTTTTTAGTCATTTTATGCCACTGAAAAGCTCATAATTTTGTGAGACTTAAGTTATACATTCACAGGATTAAATTTCCAATTTTTCAAAAATAAAGTTGTAATTTTGCGCAAATAATACTAAAAAAAAGTATTTTAAAATGCCATAAATACTAATACGTAATACTAAACTATGTGTTTCCTGTACCTGCAGGACCCTGTGGTGCACTTTGACCTGCCATTACACCTGCAGCACTGGTTCCCACGTCATCAGGTGCGCAGCAAACGAGAAGAAATCCGCAATCTAGTGCTGCGACTGTACAGCCAGCAGAACCTGAGCAAGAAGTAAGAGTAAGAATCATAGCACAGGGGGAATCCTCGCTCATACTGAGCGACGCATTTCAGCACCAACTCCACCCAACTGAACTATGGACTCGTCTCCTTGAACTGTGGACTCATCTTCATGAGCAATGGAGCCTGTCGGTCCTTTTATAGGATGTTTTACTGTTATTTTTGATAGATATTTAATTTCTACATGCAAGCACCACATCAAATTAAAGTGTGTTCAAAGTGTAACATGCTCCTAATGTAGTTTGTTTAACATAAAGCTGTTTTTAATCTGGAATTCATTTGATTTCATTTATTTTTCATTCATTTAGCCAAATTGTATCGGTATTAGGGCCAAAAGGTACCATCAGAAGTCATCAAGTTGTGGGAACTTCATATTTATAAAATGATCAAATAGTAAGAATAACGGCACAGCGGTTGAGTGGTTAGCGCGCAGACCTCACAGCTAGGAGACCAGGGTTCAATTCCCACCCTCGGCCATCTCTGTGTGAAGTTTGCATGTTCTCCTCGTGCATGTGTGGGTTCTCTCCGGGTACTCCGGTTTCCTCCCACATTCCAAAAACATGCTAGGTTAATTGGTGACTCCAAATTGTCCATAGGTATGAATGTGAGTGTGAATGGTTGTTTGTCTATAAGTGCCCTGTGATTGGCTGGAGACCAGTCCAGGGTGTACCCCGCCTCTCGCCCGAAGACAGCTGGGATAGGCTTCAGCACCCCCCGCGACCCTTGTGAAGAAAAGCGGTAGAAAATGAATGAATAAGAATAACCAAAAATAGGTCATTTAAAAAAAAAAAAAAGATTTTTATCAACATTTTTACAAGGCCCAAAATTCCTGCCTGCACCCCTTTATTGGCTATATGATCTTTATTTAGGCTTTTAAATACCTTTTCAATAGAGCATATTGTATATTACTTGTCAAACTAACATGATGAGATGACTTCTTTTTTGTTTGGACAGCTATAATGATGATAAAAAAAAATTAAGAGATAATATATAGCAACGTCCATGGTTTTCTTGATCATAACTTATATAGTTATTCGTGTGACAATATAAGTGATTTATCTAAGTGCAAGTGTTTTTGTTGTCCAAACAACTGTACGTCTAGTTGTACCAGGTATTAGTTGTTTATTCTACTTCTAGAAGTTAATTGTTAGTTGTCACAGTACAGTGTTGATCTGTTTACACATACGACAGTTGGTTCTTTCAGGTTTGCCTTCTTGCTGAAGTGCTAACCATTCTTCCACCAAGCAGTGAACCATCTGGATGACTTTTGCTTCAAAGACTTTTATCAATAGAAGGTAAGTATAATGAATCCAACAAAGCAGTGCAGAACCTTCCCCCGACCTAAGTTTTTGTCCAGATTCCTTCCTTCACTAAGCACCTTCTCTTCCTTGCTGCTCCAGTAACTTCTTGGCGAGCTCCTCTAAAAGGCTTTACGACTAAATGGGATTAGTGCGTTCAAAAATCCACCAAGGAGCCATCTGCCCACCTAGCTTGAGCCAGGAAGGTGTCTTCTCAGCAAGATGCCACAAGAGAGACTCTGTCTTTGCAGGGAAAACAACAAGTACTTGTTCGGTTTAAGGGTTCCTCATCGTTCTCCTGGTTGTGAACTATGCAAACTTCAAAGGTGCCACTGCAACATCTGAGAGGACGTTTGAGGATATAAACAAGGATTTAAAATGTTGTCGTGGAGATGTCTTTTATACTGTGTCTTATTTAGCTTTGTAGTCCTGTTTTTGGACCTAAGGACAGGTATGTACAGCTTTACACACAAAACATCTTCTGATTTTCATCCAAGCCTGGGAAGTTTTTTTTTTCTGCAATCCTACTAGATGCAACACTAGAAGGATCCTCAATGGGTGCGTTAGATCTGCCTTACAGTGGGGAAACAACGCCGTTCCAGCGGAAGGTTCGCATATCCGACGTCAAGGTGTCCCGAGGAAGCCGTGTGGCGCTGTCCCGACGCAAACGCAACATCCTTTTCCCGAGTGGAGTCAAGCTGTGTGCACAGGAGACCGCCAAGCAGGCTGTCGCCAACCATCTCAGCTTCTTCCATCTTAGAGGTGGGTTGATAGCTATTATGACAGCACTATAGATTAAATCATATGGTGGCTTGATGGTCAAAATCGGGTCTGGTATGACTTGAGTCTGGGTTTCAGTTCAGGTAAAAGTTATCTTGCTATTTTTGGGAATCCTAGTCAAAGTATTCCTGTCGCAAAGTGACTTTTCAAGTACTGTTTTTCGCAGTATGTTCTTAAAATAACTTGGGCATTCTTGTCATATCGAGGATTTTTGCCATAAGTGCTTAAAAACAACATGGTCTACAAGCCAACCATTGACTTTTACATTATAGTGTGCCAGGAGACTGTGTGGGAGGCTTTCAAAATCTTCTGGGACCGCCTCCCTGACCAAGAGGAGTATCAGAGCTGGATGAACCAATGTCAGGATGGGGAGGTCACAGCACAAGACATTGGCACCTACTTCAGCCAATCAGAGGAGCACCATGCTGTGATCAAAAAGGTTTGTTATCGTTACATAATTCTGTTAAACTATCTAACAAGCAAAGTGTGGATATATGTTCAGAATTCATTATTTTGCAAAAGTTCCGTCCTTACATTGCTCTCGCATGACTTCACAATGTCATTGTTCTGTGCAACTCTTAAAAACTGTGGTTTTGTTATTTTTGCCTCGATCTGCAAACTAACCAACTACGCACAACAAAGTTTAGTGGAATTTTGTCCTGAAGTTTATGCGTAATTTTGCTGCTATCTGTCCGGCTAACTTAGTCATGAATATTAGCAATCTCATTGGTCTATGCAACTCTACAAATAGTTATGTTGGTTATGTCAGTTCGGACATTTTTGCGTCATTCTTCTAACATAACTAATGAAGTAAGCGAACAACCCATCCACAACAAAGTTTAGTGGAAATACTATGTTCTGAATTTTTTGTGTAATTTTGACATCTTGCTAACGACCCGCTTCAATGTTTCGTGGAGATCTGTTCAGAAATGTTTGCGTACTTCTGCTAGTTCTTAAAGTTTGTATGTGATTCTGTGGACAACCAATCCACCTACTATATAATTTGGTAAAAATCTGTGATTAAGTTTTTTTTTTTTAACCACACTAACCACAAGAATTTATGGAAATCTATTCTGAAGTTTTTGCCAAATTCTGCTAAAAACCCATCACAAAATGTCATGGGAATCTGTTTACTAACTAACCAAGCGTAAAATATTTTGTCATATATATTTTTTATTATATTATATTTTGTAATATATATATATATATATATATATATATATTTTGTATTTTAAACAAAATTTTGGGAAAACATTTTGGGGAAAACAAGTTTTTTTTTTACCAAAATGCACAGCAGGCTGATCCAAGTGGAGAAGCAGCAGTCAGATAAGCTCATTAGACGGTCCAGCAGCCATCCTTTCATCCAGCACCTCCATTGTGCGTCCCCTTGGAAGTCCCCTTGAACTAAATAGATCCTCTTGCTGCTTCATGTTGGCACAGAGCATCAAAACAAACTCAGCGGGTGGCTAATGCCTGTGCTAACCTTTCTTTCTACCTGCTATTCTATTTGCAGAAAATGTCATTGCCAGGCTTGAAAAGGTAAACGCTTGTCTCTTTCAAACTCCAAACGTTGGTCAAAGCATTCAATCAGCATGTGTTTCATTTATTTTTGTATCCCTTCAATGACATGTAGCGAGCCCGCCAAGTCAGGACAGCATGCATGCAGGTAAGGTCACATGACACACTTTCATATTTGCTCAAATGGTGATGGCCTTCGCTCTACATGTAATAGATGCCATTAATAGCAGGTATCCAATTGAAAGTAGACGCCTTTTTATTTCAAACATGCTCTCTATCCACACTTGTGCATTTATTTTATTTACTTTTTCCATTATATGGTTTTAAAAAATATATTATAATATAATAATATTAATAATTAATATTATTATATTTTAATATAATAATATTGCATGTTCTCCCCGTGCATGCGTGGGTTTTCTCCGGGTACTCCGGTTTCCTCCCACATTCCAAAAACATGCTAGGTTAATTGGCGACTCCAAATTGTCCATAGGTATGAATGTGAGTGTGAATGGTTGTTTGTCTATTTGTGCCCTGTGATTGGGTGGCGACCAGTCCAGGGTGTACCCCGCCTCTCGCCCCAAGACAGCTGGGATAGGCTCCAGCACCCCCGCGACCCTCGTGAGGAAAAAAGCAGTAGAAAATGAATGAATGAATATAATAATACTAATAATATATTATATATAAAATATATTTTAATTTCCCTTTTTCAGTCTTGTCAAATTGACCCAAATTGAAATCCACCCTCTTTCCCCCTAAATGTAATACAGTACATAGTTTTTCCATTTTTTGTTGTATTCCCAGCACTGCAGCTCCAGATGTGACCAACCCTTCCACGGCTCCTACTAAAGGTGACATCATAAATTTCCAGCATCATCCAGTATGTAACATTAACATGTTCATTTCTAAACTCAGAAGACAAAGTGGAGGAGGCAGCTGTTGTTATTCCACAAGTGGAGGTGAGTCTGTATTTTATATTTAACTTTAAACAGTATGTAGTATTCGTTTGAATAATTCTAGGTGTTTGAAATCATAATGGCATTTGTTTTTCTTGTCGTCACAGCTGGACAACGACATTCCTGTGGAGCCTCTGACGCCGGCCGTGTTGGAGCAGGTGGTTGAGCTGAGCATTCTTCTGACAGGTGTCATGTACGACCATGACCTGGATGACCCTGACTCGCTACACTACCAGACGCTCAGCAGGCAGCTGGCACAGAAGGTTCCATCACTTTGCTTTTTTTGTTGTTGTTGTTAGTATTCAGTGATGAACACATTTAGCCTGTTATGGGCTATGGCTGCTGAACACAGCTCTGTTTGGGCATCTCTGTGTGACGTTTGCATGTTCTCCCAGTGTGTGTGTGTTTTTTTCTCCGGGTATTCCGGTTTCCTCCCACATTCCCAAAATATGCATGGTAGGACTCTAAATTGTCCATAGTTATGAATCTGAATGAATGAATGATTGATTGTCTATATGTGCCCTGTGATTGGCTGGCGACCAGTCCAGGTTATACCCCGCCTCTTGCCCAAAGACAGCTGGGATAGGCTCCAGCATGCCCCGCGACCCTAGTGATGATAAGCGGCATAAAAAATAGATGGATGTATTATTATTATTATGTTATTATTATTGTGCTGCAATAAAAGCTGGTTGTTCAAGTAAGTGTATTATTACTGACACCTAGTGACCAATGTAGAATACTACATTCACACGTTGGTGGTCTTAAGGCTTATATTGTATTTGTATTGTAGTTCATGGAGTCATTTTTATGCTTGAAAATGCTTAATTTAAGCATACGGACATATTTGCAAAAATATGCTTTTTTTGCTAATAATAGGCTGTAGTCAACCATGAAACAGCGATCATTAGTTAATGAATTCATGAATGTATAACCGTGATAGAGTAAGGGAGCTGTAATGTAGTGAGGAATGACTGTATATGGCTATCAGGCATCTTAAATGGCAACCTTTTATGTTAATGACGGTACTAAATGAGTAATAGAGTGTGTGTTGATGCAGATTGAGGATGCGCTGGCGGGACTTCCTGGATTTAAGAGCGTGTCTGTGATGGACTTCAGGTCAGTTTCTCTCACGTGGCTTAACTTAATCCTATATACTGGATATTTACCACGTATCACCGTATATAGGAGCTAACTTTTTTCCCCTTGTTTTTATGAAGGCCTCACAAGGATGGACAAGGGTGAGTCATCTTACTTTGACCTTCAACCGCTCTTTAAAAAAAACACATAGTCCTTGCTCTATTTAAGCCTGTATGTGTAGTTGTGAGAGTCGGCACGTGTCGGAGGCGTCTCACTAGCTGCCTGTGTTAATGGTTTTAGCAGGGGTCAGTCACCTGTTAAGGTGGATCACAAAGTGGGGGGTCTCGAGACCGGGACGATTACCGGAGCTTTAGGAGGAGCTCACTGGGAGAAGAAGCAAAGCGGATGAGTTAAAAAAAAAAAATGCTGGTCAACGTAGCAAAAATAGCAATGTTTTTTCCCCATAGTAAATAATAGAAATAATCTATTCCAGGGTCAAACTGTGGCCATCGTGATGGATTGGATTACATTACATGGATTACAATCTATGTAATGGATTGTGAAAGCACTACCACGGTAAAATACAACCTGCCACACTTTTTGGAAATTAGTGAAAACAATGTTAACTTATACATTATACGAATGGACATACAGTATATGCTGTATCATTATGGCAATCACGAAGGTAGTGTTCATAACGGTCACTTTGTAGATGTCATATGACATCAGTCAGCTGACATTAAGGCCCCTTCTGATTCTCCCATGTGCCTTGACGGCAAAAAAAAAAACAGATGTCAGCAGCCACATACGAATAATGCAACTTTCATTATTATTATTACAATTATAGATAAACTAACTCAGCAGTAAGATGCCTATATGTCTAACAAACGTTATCAGTAGCAACGCCTAGTTATGTAGAAAAAAAAAGTTGGACATTAAAAAAAATATTCCATTTCACAGACAACCTGTGGTTAGCGTTTGCAGCTAATGTTGGTATTGGCACAGAAAACACACTCTAGCCATCCACACTCTCTAAAACAGTCTCCCTGCTAGCATTGCTAACATTACCACCAAGTGCTTTCTTTGAATTGTACACACAGGGCTTCTAAATATTGATGTAATAAATCTTATAGGTCATGTGACACTCCAGAGTGAGTAAGTGAGAATTAGGTTATACTGCTTCCAAGTGAGAATGTGAGTGTGAATGGTTGTTTGTCTATATGTGCCCTGTGATTGGCTGGCGACCAGTCCAGGGTGTACCCCGCTTCTCGCCCGAAGACAGCCGGGATAGGCTCCAGCACCCCCACGACCCTTGTGAGGAAAAAGCGGTAGAAAATGAATGAATGAATGAATGAATGCTTCCAAGTGAGACTATTTCATTCATGGTTACAAGGCATCAGTCATGTATTTCAAATGAATGCTCTTGTAATGTAAGAACTGCCTACAGGGGGCAGCAGTGTCTCAGTCGGTAATGGTCCTGGAAAGATCTACTGTAGGATGAAGACCCACCATGGATCAAAAAGTGTAGTATGTTGGTACTTTACCCTTGCATGCTTACCTACGTATGCACCCTTGTCCCTCCAGGTTGGACGCCATCCTGGTGGACTATGCGGTCACCCTGGTGGTGGACAGTGAGGGCGTGAGCGGCGATCAGCTGGACTACCTTACCCTCCAGTCCAACCAGGTGGAGAGTTCATACCGGGAGGTCAAAGAGCACCCGACGTTGGTGTACGCCATCAGCGAACTGAAGACGTTTGTCACAGAGGACCTCCTGAAGGATGCCTTGGAGAGCGGTAAGAGGCGCCTGTATTCAGTTTTCCCACACTAGTGCAGTGCATGTTTTTTAATCCAGCGTTACCAACAGAATATGAAAATATTGACTTACATGTGTTTGTTTCATTTTGCATTGGTAGGCGTGTATGTGCTGATTAATGTGTACGTCAGGGGTGTCAAACACACGGCCCGCAGGACACTAGTTTGAGGCCCCCGCCTTGATATGAAAGTTTAATATGGACGCATATGGCGCAAGTTTGATATGGATGCTGTATGGTATCATGTACCCAGAAAAAAATTATTACGTTTGATTAATGTTCATGTTAAAGGTTAAATAACTGTTAATAGTTATCCTCCCTATCCGTGTGGAAGTGGTAAGTTTTTGGCTATTTAAGTTGAAAGGAAATAACTTGACCCTGCAGTTGCGCAATATGTTGTAAATAAAAAGAGTATAAATGTGACTATAGTCGTGTTTTGTCATGTCGACAGGGCTCTAATAATGCTTTGTTAATTTTAATCTGAAAAAAATAATTTGTCTACCCAACAACTATATGTGGTTTCTTAAGTTTTTATTATTTGCCGTTTTATTGTTATTATTATTATATTTATTTATTTAATACTGATTGATTGATTTTCTTTATTCTTGATTTATTTATTTATTTATCATCTTATTTTGTGTAGAAAAATAAAAAGTAAGATATTTGAGAACAGTGGAATGTTTTATCAGAGCTTTTCTTGTAGAAAATTGGAACCAAAGCGAAGTTTTTTAAATTTTTTTGTTTTTAATAAATGCGTTTTTTTTTTGGAAAACCTGATGCGGCCCAGCCTCGCCCAGACCCTAGCACCAGTGGCCCCCAAGTAAATTGAGTTTGAGACCCCTGGTGTAGGTCATTGTACTTATACTATTTATACTACTTATGTATAACACTGATGAATAGATGCCGTTATAAAGTACGACCAAGTCAGCTGCGGTATGTGTGTAGTGTATGGTAGTACTGATAGTACTGTAATGCCCCGCATGTGGTCAAGAAGAGAAAAAAATCCAAATTCAATGGCTTTATTTACATGCGGTAACCTATTCATCCATGAGCTGCTATCCGTCACATCTCACACGCAGTCGCTCACATTCGGAACGGCAGCCCGAGCTAACACAGCCAATGTGCGGATGCTGGATAGGATGCAGGTCTGGTTCACACATGAAGTGTTAAGAAGCAGAGTTATGAGGCCATCTACTGTACAGAGTTAACGACAAGCTACACAATCCCTTTATAATATGTTGGTTAGCGAGAGTGAACGTGCCAAATCCTTCTGTGGCGCATCGCCACCAATAAACGAACGTATGGGAAACCCTGGTATTGTTGTTAGTGACATCACCGTGTGGACATAGTGTTGGTCTCCAATGCAAACCTTCGCGTGTCATCTCTGAGACTCCGCAGACGCCACCGTGACATGATGACACTTGAGAAAACATCTCTAATGCGCTCATCTGTTTCTTATTTGTCTGCTCCCACCGTCAAAAACGACAGAAGTACGTTGTATTAAAAAAAAAGGCGGCATATTGAATGAACAGTGGTTGGTTTGGGGACTATGTGTAACCTAACTGCGGTTTTAGTCCCTGTCATTAACCATAGGATGTGAAATTAGAGATTCTGATTTTTTTTTTTTGGTCTTCCATTTGACAGCAAGGTAGCACATCTGTTCGCTAAGTGGGTTAGCCTCCTCTTTTCTGCACCTGGCCTTGTCCTCAACTTTGACGGATGCGATAACACCGGAGAGATTTATCCGTGACCTCGACTCAAGGGGGAGAGAATCCGCACGTTTTAGTCAGACGCCATGTGACGCCTGCAAGAGTTATAGGCTTGGATGTGCCGGATTAATTGATCTCATATGGCTCGACGGACGCCGATGTGGTAACTTAGAGCGGAGCGTTTGGGCGGCGCGATGCAGTCACGGCCTTGGCCCTCGGAGGCTGATGTGCTCTGCAGATTTTGCGGGTATTTACTCGGGGAGAGACGAAGGTAAACGCTGTCAGGATGGAAGGCTTTCCAGTGCTGTGACGCTACACATGTCGTGTCGGTTCTGATTCAAGATTGCCACATACGTGTTTTTAAGTGTCAGCTTGTATTAATGACGGTTCCTCTGCTGGTTCCACAGTGTCTGAGGCCTCGGAGACTGTCCATGCTGCAGGAGAAACCTTGGTGAGTGGTCACAAGCACAATCTCTGTCTCATGCATCTTCAGATCCCATCAAGTCTTGACTAAACCCAAATGCGGTGTTCAAATTTTTTGCGCCATGTGTAATGGTCAGAGTTCATTAACATGTTAATGATTAATGGCCGATTAGTTACGAAGTCCTGGAAGTGCCCCTACAAAAACGTTTTCCTTGATGGCGGCCATGATTTTCCAACCAATCTCGCTCAAATTTTAGACACGTGTGTATGCCAGTCCTTCAAATTTTGTGGTTATTCGTTATTTTGTAGGGCACATTGAGTTGAGAGATTTAATGTCAAACTTAGTTTTTTGCAAAAATAATAGCACAAACAACACAGTAATAATTACTAGTACAGTAAACCTCGGATATATCGGACTCAGATATATCGGAAATTCGCTCACAACGGACAGATAAAAAAGAACCAATTTTTCTGTAATGCATTTCCAATAAAAATTCATTGCATATATCGGATTTTTTATAACGGATTTCGCCTATTTCGGACAAAATTTCCAGTCCCGTTCCAATGCATTTCCATTAAATTTCCCTCGCATATATCGGATGGCCGCATCGTGGCGCTCCGATTCGCCGAATCGTGACAGGCCGCTATACGACGTCATTTGCAGCGTTTGCAGCGTTGCCTGCGCGTCCAGGTACATTGGAAACATAGTCAAGGAAGTGCCTTTTTATAACGGATAAAATCCGATTTACGCATATACCGGATATAAATCCGATATGCGTAAAACGGACTTTTTCCGGTATACGCATATAACGGATTTCGCTTATATCGGACAAAACCAGTGGGAACAATTGAATCCGATATATCCGAGGTTTACTGTACCAACATTTCACCTTTTTCTCTTTACATTATGCTTTTTTTTTACTGTATTTTTTATTTTATTCCCAATTTCTTTTGTTAAATTTTATTCATAGAGTGCACCAGCCAATAAAAAATGAGCCGGGGGCCTTTTTTGGACTGCAAGTTGGACACCCCTGGCTTATACAAACAAAGAGATACAGCCATGGGTATTCCCAAGTCCTTTACCTGCCACTGTGATTTATGTGTATGTTGATGGATCACATTTACCCAGTCATCGGGAGCCGAACGCCGTCGAAATGCATCGATTGATGACTTATAAACACATGTGTCTACCCGTACTACACAGCTACAGTAAATTGCCCGAAATGCTATGCCTTTTTCCCTGGTTGCTGGTCCAGTGTCAGTCAAAGCACAGATGTCTTTGGAGGTAGTATACAATGGAGGACTGTAGCTGTGTGAAAGGTTTACAGTATATCTTGTCAAGGGATAATACTATAGAAAGTAAACTTGGGTGTACTTTGGAGTAGTCAGCGTATATCTACGCTTGTGAAGTTGTTTACCTACATTTTGGGCACATAGAGATTATTTATGGTGTTGGAGCACAGCAATACGGCTCACAAGATGTAAATAGACAAATGCAAAGCCAGGCTTGAAGAACCGATTCTAGAAAGTCAATCGGCGAGGTGACACTCACAGTGCGTCTGTGACGTTTGCGCTAACCTGTCGGACCAGGATGAGCTCACCGGCAAAAGGATGAAGCAGGATTTGTTTGGCGCTTTGCTGTTATAATCCGCTGCTATTCTCAGGTCGCCGCCTCTATACAGCAAAACACGGCGCCGTCTTTCAAGACAGAGACGATAACATCTAAAAAAAAAAAAAAAAAAAAAGTCTGACTTTTATTTTGTGCGGTTGAGTCCCTTCAGGCCTGCTCTAAATATGTCTGGTGGTTGACTTCATTGAAAGCCAGATTGGGAGGTAAATAAAAGCTGAAAGCAAATCCTTGATTCCGCTGATTGCAGGGCTTTTTAAGACATTCTTTGGAAAATATAATTTTGATGGCGATATGATATTCCAAAAACTTTGGGCAAGGGACGAAAAAAAACTCAACGAATAAGACAAGTTTGGTGGAATGCTAAGAAGAAGGACTTATGGAAATATGATAGATAAGCACATTGATTTTATCATAACATAGAAAGTCCTCCTTAATGGCTCTCAAGACCATAAGCTACATTAGCTGCTTTCACACAGAAAACCCACCAAATTCCTGCAGCAGAGCCATAACAGTAGATCCTTCATATCTGGCAACATGGAATCGCGATATTAGATAATTAGATGCATCAATGCCAGCGTCTGGTTTGATGTATAAATAACACATTTCGCACTCATGTCCCGGCATGACGGGATATGCTTTCACACAGGTTTTCACCTCGGTTGACTGTTAACTGAAAATTGACCTTATGACAACAAACCCACCTAAAGTGGAAGTATAAATCGTGACTGAACACTATTAGAATTAGGGATGCTCCGATCAAAGTTATATGGTACATTCTATAGGTAATTCGCCTCAAAGCTGGTTTATAGTCGACTCCCACCACCATGCAGACATGTCCGCGGTGTTAGTTTTCACTTTACACGTTGGATATTAGGCTCTGTATCTACAGCGGTAGTTCCCCCTCACTGTGTCTGGACTGCTGTGTCATGGTGCGGTGAGCTTGCACAGGAAGTGGCGCTCTAACAGCTGGTTCTTAATACTATGGACCGTCAATAAATGAACATTGTGTTGAAGAGAGTGGAACCCAGTAGGTGAGGATTCCCATAAAGTTAAGGGAGTGCACAGCGAACAGAAGGAGAGGAGCTGAAGCGACGTTTATTATTATTATTATTCTCACGTTTATCTACTCCCCTGACTCCATCCAGTCAAGTGAACTCAACACACAACAACACTTCCTGCCTTCAAAATACTTGTACAAATACATATTCATTCATTCATTCATTTTCTACCGCTTTTCCTCACAAGGGTGGCGGGGGGTGCTGGAGCCTATACCAGCTGTCTTCGGGCACACCCGGGGTACACCCAGGACTGGTTGCCAGCCAATCACCAGGCACATATGGACAAACAACCTCACACAATCACATTCATACCTATGTACAATTTGGAGTCACCAATTAACCTAGCATTATTTTTGGAATGTGGGAGGAAGCCGGAGTACCCGGAGAAAACCCACGCATGCATGGGGAAAACATGCAACCTCCACAGGAATAAAATGAAAGTGTAATAAGAGTGAAAGAACAATTTTTTACTTTTATCCTTGGGTTTGTCTTGCACACTGAGAGGGACGTTGCAAAGGAGAGAGAGATAGGGGATTATTGTGAGAATGAAGTCTCAATACTGAGACCACTGCACTGCTAGTAATCACTGTCCATTTCAGAGAAGCTGATCCTTTGACATGTTCAAGGATACAACCAGACATGAATTTCAACACTTTTTGGGCATCCAAGTTCATGTTTCACTTTCCTTTTCTTTAAGACTGCCTCATGCTCGGGAAAAGAGTTTCTTATTGTACAATAGCATGTTTTTGGAATGTGGGAGGAAACCGGAGTAAACCCACGCATGCACGGGGAGAACATGCAAACTCCACACAGAGATGGCCGAGAGTGGAATTGAATCCTGGTCTACAAATACATATGTATTAGCTAAATATAAGTTGATATTGAATTGACATTAAAATGTTCACTTAGACTACAAGAGAATTACCTGCAATTACAAGTCAACTATCTTTATACATTTTATAAAACTAGGTTGAGGGGCTCATCAGGGACTTATTGGACACAAGAAGGTCTTTGACAGCAATGTTTTACACTCAGAAGTATACTGCCAGAAGTGTGTCAGTGTTAACATTTACGATCAATTAATGCATTGCCATAAATAAATGATCCGAATCAAAGCCGCTGTTATTAATTCCAGTTAATGGTGAAGTCTTTAACTAAAGAGCATGTTGAAGCCATTATGTCATGATGTGTTGTGCCGACGTCCCCTGGATTTGATTAAAAAGGAGCATACATGTGTTCAGCAGCAAAGTTTAAACTACATGAATTGCTTTTAATTGAAATTTTCAAAGAAGTTTCCTAATTTAAGCGGACGTAATGTGATACGAAGCAGGTGGTCGGGTATTTTGAAGACGTCGCTACATTTTGACATTGTGTTTGTGATGCAGGTCCATGCTGAGAATGAACAAGAGTCGGAACTCTCGACCTCAGAGGACGTCATGGAAGACGCGAGGAGAGATGAATTCCTGCCCGAGGCGGCTGAAAGCGACAAGGTCGTGACGGCTGAAAGCGATGTCGTCATCCTAGAGGAGAATGTTGATATAGCTCCACCTCCCGTCGCCACCACGTTGCCACCTGACACAGGCAGTGAGTGTTTATCCACGTGATCCAGTAAATGTTGTAGGACCTCATTATACAAATTGATCATGTAGAGAACTTTCCAACTGAGGTAGCCATCTTTTCGGGCCGAGTCTCACTGGACTTGTTTATCTTAGGCATAAAGGAGGAGGGTCTGCTGCTGGAGAACACGGTGCAGACCACAGCAGCAGACAAAGCTCCAGAAGAAGATGACCAACAGCAGCAGCAGGAGGACGTCACCCTACCTGAGAGTGAAGAAGAAAGCGTCACATTACCTGAACCCCCAGTAGCGGTGGAGGCCTCCGGTACAGATGACCTGGACTTGCTGTGGTGGCCTGATAACACGACTCCAGCACCGGCAGGCGCTGAAGATGTTGTCATCCTGGAAGAGGAGCACTTGGATAGCGGGGTTGTCACCGAGGAGCTCCTAACAAGTGAAACTGCAGATGAGGGCTTTGTTCCCGGCGCTGCAGATACAGTGAGTGAGGCCGTTGAAGAAGGTGAATCGAAGCATCCTGAAGAAGAACCCGCTTCGGTGGAGGAACCCCCTGAAGCTTCGGAGATCGGAACAGATGATCTTGTAGATGATGATATCTTACTGGTTAATAAGGACAGAGCGGATCCAACTGCCGTGTTTGCAGAGATGGAATTAGCTTTCACACTTGTACCTGACATTAAATCCGCCTCGGAGGAGCAAACTGACCTAGTAATACCTTCAGTCGTGGAGGTAAGTCCCAATGTAGTGCAGGAAATAAGAACAAAGTACTATGTACTACTCTTTTCCATTAGATCCAAACCACCAATGAAGACGACTCCGCCCCCATTGACAACCTCGGATACGACGTGATCCATTACGGCTTGGTCAACCACACGGAAGAAGGCAGCACCGGGTTCCCATTCAGCGTATCGCATGGCACAGACCCGGCCAGCATTGCCATGCCGGCAAACCCTGGCCGAGCGCTGATGGTGTTTTTCAGCTTGAGGGTGACCAACATGATCTTCTCGGAGGATCTCTTCAACAAGAGCTCGGCAGAATACAAAGCGTTGGAGCAACGCTTTCTAGAACTGGTATGTTATTATTAATTTAATTACGTATTTATGTATTTCTGCCTGCAACTCTTTCAATTCTTTTCCCCCAGCTTGTTCCCTACCTCCAGTCCAACCTCAGTAACTTTGAGAATCTCGAGATCCTCAACTTCCGCAACGGGAGCATTGTGGTCAACAGCCGGATGAAATTTGGCAAGCCAGTAGCTCAGGGCGTCACCTCCACGGTCTACCTGATACTGGAAGACTTCTGCAACACGGCCTACCAGACCATGAACCTGGCCATCGATAAGTACTCCCTGGATGTCGAGTCAGGTTAGTGTTTCTGCCGGGTCTTGACGTCAAACATCACCACAACACTTTAAAGGGCGTCCTGCTGCTGTTCCAGTCATCCATGAAGTCACCCTGGAAAAAAAAACATATTCTTATGTAATATGAGAGCATGAGTCACTTTCTAATAATCCATCCCTGAAAATGGTGAATCATGTTTATGTTTCACTGTCAAAGTCTTTCTAAATCACAGACTTTGCAGACTGCTGAGCTCACATAAAGCAACAGAAAAAATCATGACTGAAGTCCGTTTGTTCCTCCTTGTTAACATATGTTGACGGTCTTTACCAATGGACTCAAATATCACAGAAACTATTATGTATATATATGTAATATTATATTATTATTATTGTTATATTATTATGGGCTGCACGGTGGTCGTCTCGTTAGCGCGCAGACCTCACAGCGAGGGGACCAGGGTTCAATTCCACCCTCGGCCATCTCTGTGCGGAGTTTGCATGTTCTCCCCGTGCATGCGTGGGTTTTCTCCAGGTACTGCGGTTTCCTCCCACATTCCAAAAACATGCTAGGTTAATTGGTTAATTGAATGTGAGTGTGAATGGTTGTTTGTCTATATGTGCCCTATGATTGGCTGGCGACCAGTCCAGGGTGTACCCCGCCTCTCGCCCGAAGACAGCTGGGATAGGCTCCAGCACCCCCGCGACCCTCGTGAGGAGAAGCGTTAGAAAATGAATGAATTGTATTATTATATATATTATATTATATAAATTAATAACTAAATAAGAAAATCGCACAACTTCAACACACATAAATGACAACTAAAAGTGGAGTGTTACACATTTTTGAACCAAACCAAACAATAATTTCAAGAAATAAGATAGTAACGTAGCACGGCGCAAAGCTCACTGCTAACTTTAACTGTACAGTATTTAGGCGACACAGACGGCGCAAATTCCCCCCCAACCACAATATGTATTCTGTTTACCAATCACGGACAGCATTTTCTTTAGCTCCACCTTTGACAAGCTAACCATACCGTGCACCAGAGACATGCAGGGCCATCACATCAGTGCGCCAACAAGAAGGATGCTAACAGTGTTGGTACAGGTGGTAAATTTAGCATACTTTGCACAGGAAATGCAGGAAATGGCGTGACATGTAGCGTAACACAAGTGGAATGGTATGAGTCTGACACTGTACATTTTGTTCCCTAAAACACACAGGTGGAATATTTTGGCACCCGTTACAATGAAATGCTGGAAAAAAAAGTCAAACAGACTCGTTGCTTGGTTCCAATAATAAGAGTGGAGTCGGTAAGCCTGTAACTGTACCACGACAAACCAAATCATTGAACACCATGAATTCTTTCGTTTGGTTTGGTTTGGAATGCCTTTGGTAGAAAATATGGCTATGTTAATGTGTCCTTCCCTTGATATGAAACTGTTCTCCCACTCAGCCCAGTCTCTCATCAAGACCACTGCAAGGACATCCTGAATAACATTCTTGTGGTTCTGTGATTTCCAGGTGTCCAAGCAGACCCGTGCAAGTTCCAGGCATGCAACGAGTATGCTGAGTGTAAGGTGAACAAATGGTCAGGGGAGGCGGAGTGCGTGTGTAACGCCGGCTACTTCAGTGTGGACGGCCTGCCCTGTCAGAGCATCTGTGAGCTGCGCACCGACTTTTGTCTCAACGACGGCAAGTGTGACATCATCCCCGGCCAGGGAGCCATCTGCAGGTGGGTGGGGATTAAAGAGAAGTGATCTGCATATATATGTGTGTGTGTGTGTGTGCATGTCTGCAGAATTACAAGGCTTAAATCACAGAAGCCACGTCTCGGTTTTTACCCTGAAACGTGCAGAAGAGCAGAACATCTCCTGCTGCTTTTACAGTTGCTCTAGTTGACTACACTCCTTTTTTTTGGACATTCTATAGAAAATAGATGAGCTGAGTCAGTCCAACTATTCCATCTCATACTGAGAAAGCATCAAGATTATATACAACATACATGGAACACATCAGAACACAGTGTTCCCTTGCACAGACAGTGACGATATTTACAACTGGACATTAAATAACAAATGGTTTGTATTAACCTTTCACAAAGTATCCCAAAGGCAGAAATTTGTTTTCGTTTAAACAAATTTCAACCATTATTAGTACATTTTTAATAGTCATCTTATTTACATTTATTTATATTTCAATGTTACTTAGATTTACACTCATTAAAGCACTTAGAAATTCAGAAATGTATTTATGTAATGTACATTACAGTGTTCTTATTATATAGTTTGGCCATTTGTCAAAAATGTTCAATCACTTCTACATGTGCATCAACAATAATACATTTTAGGGATGCCCGATAATAATCGTCCCGATATCAGCCAAATAAATCTGATATCGGTAGATGTAGTATCAGCTACCTTCATGATAACATGTAATACTTATAGGTTATAAGGATCTTATTATCACATACTATTTAATCATGAGCTTATTGTCACGTACTATTTAATCAAAAGACCATTTTGTTTCCAGAAAATTTTCAGTTTATTACATGTATTATATCTAAACAGTGTAAACTGTGAGTTCACGCTCGTGCGCTGTTCTCTGATTGGTTGTTTCACGGGCAAGATACCAGAGCAGCGCGCTCTGAGTGGACAGCTACGGCGGCTGATACTGGACATGGTTTAACTCTATATTTTATCAGTATCACTTCCCTGGGCTTTGACACAGTATCATTTCGGCCTTTTCCCGTATCATTCATGGGCGGTTTTTAGGGTACAGGGCCAATTAATACTGTAGTATGTGATAATTTAGTTTGCCATACTTTGGTCCTTTTAAGCATTACCGGAACTTCTTTCCTGTGTGCATTGATTTCACATCGCCACATAGAAAGGAACGCCTGCACTAAGTGTGAACCGGACGTTGGGGTTCACTCCAGTGCTTTTCCCATTGTTATGGTCCACTTGTGGATGAATTTCTGTTGTTTGTTAAATATTTTTTTTAATTATGCCCACATGTTGAAGGCTTTTGCTGGAACACACGAGGAGACAGAGTAAGCTTGTTCACATTTCCAAAACACACTAACCCACAAGACGTTGTTGGGCAGTGGAAAAGTGTGTAAGGTGGCAGTAAGTCAGTCCACATTTTTTTCTACGAAAGCGAAACATGGATCACAGTCACTTGTCTTTTTCGCCTATCTTGCATTCGATCTGTCAGTTTCAGTAAGTGAAGACATATTTTTTTTTTACTAGATGCGTTATAAGAAGATAATAGTGTGGGGTTTTATGGCAGGGCTAGATAAGCAATGATCACTGCGTAGGGCTGTCGTTGGAACTTACTGTATTAACAGTCCAAAAACTCACCACTTCATTTCACTCCTATTTTATTGGTGTGTATTTATGATAATGTGCTAAAAAATATTTTATTTTGTGAATACTTTCATGTTATAGTCTTTTGGTGTCATTACATTGACTTTAAATTGAGTATTTAAGTTAGTGATTACAATATTTGGTTATGTTATGTTAAATGTTAAGCTTGTATAATTATAACTAATAATTAATATACGGTATATTAAATTTTTGGAATTTCTTTCTCTCTAAAATTATCATAGTGTTATATTTTTCTATTGTTATCAAAGATATAAGATTGAAGAATAATATAATTGAATTATACTTACATGTAATTTTTCATTATGATCATTAACATCCTTTGTTGATTGGCTTACAGAAAATATGTAGTTCTCCTGGTTATTGGGAATGCATCGATAAAACACTGCATAGGTTATTGTAATAATAATAATAATAATATTGTGCCTACAATAAAGTTTTAAACAGATGACCTAGATCAGGGGTCGGGAACCTTTTTGGCTACAAGAGCCATGAAGGCCAGATATTTTAAAATGTGTATCTGTGAGAGCCATATACATTTTTTTAAACATTGAATGCAATAAAATGTGTGCATGTTTATGTAAGATCAACAGTTTTAGATATAATGGGCTCTAATTACGTAGACCACGCACACTACCCCACGCCAATGGGGTGTGGCCAGCACACTTTCGTGAGCAGCGCAGTGTCTAATAATAAATCAAATACTTGTTGCCATTAATGCAACTTCTGCTGCTGCATACTTTGCACCGTACTCAGTATATTTCATTCTTTTGGCCATCTTCGTCAGAAGGCTTGGTTCTGCAGCTTTAGCTAGGTGACTATTTGACTAAAGGAGGAAAGTTTATATTTACATGTTGACATCTCAATGACCGAGGTAGACTACAGCATTATTCAGTAATAATCGAGTTTTGGTGTTTGACCTGGAAAATATCATCAAGAAAGATAGATATGGTCGGCCGTATTGCAGTAGAAAATAGATGGACGGATTAAAATGCATAAGAAAGTTGTTGATTTTGAATATTATTTTTAACAGTGATTTCTGTGATGGTTTACTTTAAAATGTTAGCAAAAATACATTTTTATTGTGGTAAGAAATGCTTGAGAGCCAGATACAGTCATCAAAAGAGCCCTACCTGGCTCCCGAGCCATAGGTTCCCTACCTCTGACCTAGATTCTTCCCTGTTGTGTTATGTTTATGTGCATGTGGTTTAAGTTGCAAACATTTGGAACATGTGGTTGTTGTGTATGGTGCAGTTTGTTTTTTTTTTAAACACAAATAATTAGGAGCAGACACGCTCAAAGCCAAGACAACCTTCATTTCACACCCTACAACACATCATAAAGCCATTTGTTTACTTCGTCTTGTTTTTGTACTACATAAACAAATAATGACGGTCTGGGGCGCTCCATGGAAAGGTCTCACTTTATAGTTGAATACATTATGAAGCATTCATTAGGCTAGCATTCCTGGTTGCTTCAAAGCCTGATGAGCTAATGAGTCAGCTTCTTTGTAATAGGCTTCAAGAAAGACTAAGTTGGCTTGTAAAAAAACAAAAAGTTAAATACATTTGGATGAAAATAAAGCTGAGTAAGCACGAATGCAAGCAGGGCTGAACTTGGCACTTAAAAAAAAAAATGGACGTACGTTGATAGTCCTGATCCACTAATCTGGATGATTACTGAATGCCTCCCCGGTGAGGTGTTTTGGGTTGGCCCAGCCGGGAGGAGGCCTGCGGGTAGAACTAGGGAATGCTATCGGGATTATGTTTCACAGCTGTCTTGGGAAAGTCATACTGACTGCTATCCTCGCCACCTGTACCGGATAAGCAAAAGAAAAGGGATGAATGGATGTAATTCAATGTTTTTTTTTATCCTAAGAGCTTCTTCTCATCTTTTCCTAGGTGTCGCGTGGGAGAAAACTGGTGGTACCGTGGAGAGCATTGTGAGGAATATGTATCCGAGCCACTGGTGGTGGGCATAGCGGTGGCTTCTGTGGCCGGCTTCCTCTTGGTGGCGTCTGCGGTCATCTTTTTCCTTGCCAGGACGCTACGAGATCAGTACGATAAGGACGAGTCGGAGGACCCAATACGGTGAGGCATTCAACATAAATACCCAAACCCAAAAATGTGATGTTGCGGAACTGGTTCATTTTAGGACAAGTTGATCTGTGCTTTGCTTTGGCACACTTAATTCACACTTAAAGGTCATCTGAGCCGTACATAAACACGGTATACTTCACTGGTCTTAGTACCTTGGCAAGGTGTGGTTGCTCCATGCACCAGTATGGATAAGAACATTTGCATGAAGGGACAAGGAATTGTACTATTTGAGTATTAGTAGTAACAGCCAGATTTTAGGACCTGAGTTTAAGCATGGTACGTTTTCTGTGACTGTGCCATAATGCTCAAAATTAATAATGAAGACCTTATACAGTACATAAAGAAGCGCAGACATCTCAGGGCTGAACTTGCAGTTTGTCCGCCAAACATAAAATCCTTCTTTTCATACCCTTTCATTACCCATTACACAAAAGCAGAACACATAGTTTTGTCCTCCATCTGCAAGTGATGTGTCTGGATTTGCCACCTGTGGAGAAAAACTGCTAATCTCAGACGATTAAGTGATCCCATTGGGTGTTGATTTACTGGTATTTACGTAGTTGTCTTCCCGATAGTCTGCCTTAAGAGAATTATTCTGCATTACTAAAGCGGAATTAGAGGTATTACAGGCCATTAAGTTCAGTCGCTGATTCCTGGACCATTTGCTCTTTAATACCCATAGTTGGCCTTTTGTGGTTTGAGATGAATGCCTTTCTCCAGAAAGCTTATCTGTTAGCAATGTACGCAAGGATGTAAACTAAAATGTGGTGATATTACGGATAGTATATCAGGCTACAGTGCACCGTCAAGGGACATCTTGTGGAAATCAAACATTGTCAGATGGTGAAAAGAAGACATTGTAAACATGGTAGACCCTAGATGACTGCTTCCATCCATATGCATGATACATTTAAAGAAAAACTGCACTTACATTTTTTTTCCCCCATAATCCGCAATCCTTATGTGAGACAGGAACACAAGTCTTTCTCTTTTAAGTGTGTTCCAAACATATAAAAACAGCTAAAAGAGGCAGCTCATTAAAATGTATGTAATGGGACACACCTATTCCGCCTACAAAGCCCACTATTAAAACACCTACAAAAATCTCCAACAACGTTTTATGGTTTAAAATACATGCTGTAACCATGTAGTAGCAGGCACATTTATGATAACATGTAATACTTTGGACGTTTTAAGCATTCTCGGAACTTTCTTCCCGGGTGCATTGATTTCACCTAGCGTTAACTTTTGCAAACTCAACCTCAACTCAACACAGCAACAGTCGCTGAAGCGCCACTATGTAGCGTTACTTTTCGGTAGTGGCCTGATGCATTGTGAGCACAGCGCTATGAGCAAGTGTGTGGTGATGCTAGTCACTCGCCAGCTAGTAGCTAGCCGGTGTGGTGTGGCGAGGTGTCACTACGCGAGTAAAATAGTTCTTTGGTGTAACAATGTTTATACAATAATAATAATAGTAATGTCGCTGTAGCTTGGTTAACTCATTCACATTATTTTTTCACCCCGAAGTTTAAAAAAAAAAATGGCAAAAAGAGGTGATGACATAATTGCACAGTAGCAGAGATCATCTTTAGTGCAGTTTTAAGCCATACAAACGAAGTGCATTTTATAAATGCTTGGCATTTTATCAAAGTGTATATATTTGTAAATAAATTATTTTCACTTAAAGATTTTCTGCATTGTTTATAAGCAATATGGTATAATTGTTTACATATATAAAAATAAATAAAGAAAAAAAACCAAATTATATTAGGAAAGCAGGAAGTGAACAAATTTTTATTGAGCATGCTTTGTTTTTACAGTAGACTTGAAGTACACAAAGCCGTGTACGCCGTGTGGTAGTTCTTTACTGTAAATGAAAATATTGACAGTTACTAGGGTACCCATTATGTCATTGTATGGTCATATCACCTTGTACTTTGGTACGAGGTGCATTATTAAAAATAAATAAATAAAAAAAACAACCTTAAACTGTATTATGGAAAGCAGGAAGTGAACAAATGTAACAGTTACTGATTGTAAAAGTAACAGATTGAAGGGTAGGATTTAATAAGCTTTGCTTCTTCCTACTCCTTTTGGGCATGTAGAACTGTGAACTGATTATGCGATGCATTCAATTGCAACCTGATGCATGTTCAAATGAAATAAAACCATTACCATTACATATTTTGGCTAAACATCCACCCATCCCTTTTCTATGCCGTTGCTCCTAACAAGGGTTGTGACGTATGCTGGAGCCTATCCCGGCTATCTCAGGCGAGAGGCAGGGTACACAACCATATGCTCCTTCCTACCATGAAAGGGGTCAGACAATAATGATTGACTATTATTCTCCAAAGGCGAGCAGAGAGCATTCCGTCCCTAGAGAGGGCAACCAAGTACAACCCCATGTATGAGAGCGAGGCCACCACAGGCTACAGCCACTACTACCGCCGCTACCCTGAGGCTCCCATCTACAGCAGCGCTAGTGCTGAGGCCTCCACTGACTTCAGCAGCGAGGAGATCCGACACATCTACGAGAACAGCGAACTGACCAAAGAGGTGAGTTGATGGCTTGCCGCTTACAAGACTCTTCAGTGGACCGTTTTATCTACAGTACATGTGATGTCATGCTTCTTCCTGACAGGAAATCCAAGACAGGATACGCATCATAGAGCTCTACGCCAAGGACCGCCAGTTTGCAGATTTTGTGCGGCAGCATCAGGCGTAAGAACCCTTAGTACTGACTTAAACAGATGTTTCTACGTTTGAGACTGTAGGATCTTGTTGACCCTTCATAAAACTCATAAAACCTAGAAACTGCATAACTAGTTTATATTGTGTGTACTTCAAGTGACTCATCTGGATAAATGTTTGTCCGCAGTGTCCTGGATACAAGAAGAGAAAGTTCTTCTGCACAGACATGAAACAGGAAGGTACTTATTTTGTTATTAATTACCTCAAAATCACCTAAGATACTGAAAACAAACAATTTTTTTTATCTCAAAATCACCAAACATTAAATGTTTGAATGCTTCAGAACAAAACTCCAAATGTGGATATACATGCTTTTCAATGTAATTCATTGTGCAGTGTCGAACTACTCTACTGTATATTCAGCATTTTGCATTTATGAACAGGTTCATCTTTTTGATGAATTCTATCCTAAAGGTAACTCTTCTACTCCTCTGTATCACTGCACTTAAAATGGTGAAAAGCTATCAAACATGCACCCCTACTGTGTTGTCTGTGCTATTATTTCACAGACACATATACCACATAGTGCCACTGTTATTAAAGCCCAAAGTCAGATTGACTTGAAATTTCTCACACTCACCTTTAGGGTGAGCAGAAAATGAATGTGAGCATGCCACTAATGTCATTCATTCATTTTCTACCGCTTTTCCTTATGAGGGTCGCGGGGGTGCTGGAGCCTATCCCAGCTGTCTTAGGGCGAGAGGCGGGGTACACCCTGGACTGGTCGCCAGCCAATCACAGGGCACATATAGACAAACAACCATTCACACTCACATTCATACCTATGGACAATTTGGAGTCGCCAATTAACCTAGCATGTTTTTGGAATGTGGGAGGAAACCGGAGTACCCGGAGAAAACCCACGCATGCACGGGGAGAACATGCAAACTCCACACAGAGATGGCCGAGGGTGGGATTGAACCCTGGTCCCCTAGCTGTGAGGTCTGCGCGCTAACCACTCATTTTTTAAAATTTACTAGTATGAGTATGATGATGGGCTGCACAGTGG